>NC_024325.1:12796891-12828690 GCF_000523025.1 Cynoglossus semilaevis
AACTGAATGCAAGTTTATGTCGATGAAATAAAACTTTGAGTTGAACCAAGAAAACCATCCAGTTTTTGGACTTTGCCAAGTCAAATTTGAAAATATCGGCTGTGGTGAGCCCTGAAGAAGGAAGCTGCAGCCAAAAGAAAATGAAACCTCAGCTCCTCCTTTTAATAGCTAGGGACAGGTAGAGTTTTTCTTATTGCCGTATTGATTTTAATAAAACATCATTGACCTCAACCCATTCTGCCTACATGGTTTTAGCCATGGAGACAAGTGAGATTTGGTTTTCTTAGCACATGCTTTGGAAAAAAAAGCTTTCAAGGTTGTGGAATGAGAAAAGTAAAAGTCAGTGGTGACTGCTCTAAAACTGTGAGGTGTGCTGAACCTTTAAAACCATCAGAAATGTCCAATATTTAGATTTTTAATAATTTAATTTTTCAACGTGCTGCGTTGCCGATCAGCTGGTGACCATACTTTTTAACATACTCAAAATATATTTACAAGTAATATGCAACATGGACCAGGCCACTGAGAGGCACCTCTGAAAAGATTAACCCTGCAAAATAGTGTAGAAGTAAACCTATGGAGTACACAGGTACTGCACACTTTATTGTGTTTAATTACATTATGTTTTGATATTACACCCTGTTGAAGCTCAGCTTTGTGGAATCTAGATGGCAGCACTGAGATACATTTTTAACTGTGGGAGATAGACATGGATACAGCAAAAATGTCTCAACCACAAACATGGCTTTATTGGGATTCCTGGGATAGCAACTAAAAAAATGTGCACACCAAGAGTTAAAAAACATTATGGCCATTTACTGGAAAACTAAGTATTTTGTGCACAAACTGGTAAAGGTAACATTATGGCCATTTACTGGAAAAACTAAGTATTTTGTGCACAAACTGGGTTTTTTAAAGTTCTTGAGTTTTTATCTTCCCATTTCTCTGTCATCCTTCTACAAAGACCTTTCTTGGTCAAGCTTCTGTCGACAGGCAGAGGATCAACTTGGCTTGGTGGAGCTGCCAGTCACTGTGCCAGATCTTTGTTGGACCTGGTCTTTTAGAAACACGAAGGCTTTTCTTACAGGATTTTGCAGTTTTCTTAAACTTTATCTCTTTGTTTGACATTTGTTTAGGCAAACTTCTCTGCCAGTCAGATTCTACCAAATGGTTGTCACTTAAGCAAGAAACCTTTTTCAAACTGGATTTATCTTACGAGAAACTCTTGGTGGAGGTGATGCTAAATTATCCAAGGGGAGTTCTCTGAGATGATGCTAAATTATCCAAGGGGAGTTCTTGTTCATATTGCCAACCTTGATTAAAAGGGCTATAGGTTTAGTCGAGTTGAAACAAAAATCTTATTATTATTATTATTTATTTTTTTACCACAAATTAAGCACAAATTAAGATCAGTCATCCATTAGAAACCAGTGTTTGACCTCCCTGATCATCTACTGCAGGTTTAGTTCTATGCAAAAGTTTGTCAAAAAGCATTAATTCTATTGGTTTACGATTTCTCCTTTATATTAAAAAAATATCCGAATCATGACATCAAATTTTAGGCCCAGTAAATGTCCGTTGTCATCCTCACTGTTCAGTTCTTTTTCATTCTTCTTCACATCTACGGCTTTAACCTGACAGGAGTGATAACGATGCAACATTTTATCCATTATACAATTATGACAGGCCTATTGCCAGCAATCATCTCCCTTTCTCCATTCTCAGAAACCCTGACAACAGACCTGGAGAATGATGCTCATCACAGACAGTACGCACCTGCAGAAGCTGCTGCGTCTTCCTTTATCAATCATCCCCCTCGCTGATGAAGTGCTCAGCAAGGTGTGAGCCCACCCCGCTGCTCTGAGCTGCAAGTGAGTGCACCTTCTCCATTATGCTAATGTGCAACATGAACATGGAAGTTCACACTGGTTTGGTTAATTGTGAAGATCGTCAGCGGCATAATGAGCCCATGAACAGATGTGTGAAGCTGTTCGTCACAATGGAGGCCGCGGCTTTCGTCTTCCAGTGACAACCACTGAGGACTGTCTTCAATGACTCTATTGTAAATGTTGTTTTGGTGTTAATTAACGGAGGTAATGCGTCGTTCCATTCAAGGTTTTCTTCACTTGTTTCAATAATGACTTCCCCCACCTTGGAGCCATTGACTGTACCTGGGACCTGAAATGCCCTTAGTTTTTAATGAAAGGTTATTAATATGTGGCATGATGTCATTTTGGAGGGAAATAGAGGGTAAAAACTGAAGGAAAAAGAGCACAGTGGATATGTAATGTCCAATGGGAGCGTGAATGACATTGGTCAAGTTCATTACATAAGCCTGCTACTTATATATATATATATATATATATTCACATTATATATATCATTCAGTAATCAGCAAAGATTAAATTGATACAATTGTTAATGTCTTTTAAAGTATGGGCAGAAAGATGCAGACTCTACTGTATATCCCATAATTCCACCACCTATTCACTTAACATTGCTCTCACACGTACACAAAGCCGATACATAGGTTACTGTTTCAACTCACTGTATACACAAAGCCGATACCCTTTGTGTATGTGTAACCTATGCCGGTACATAGGTTACTGTTTCAACTCACTGTTTAAATTAAAATACCATCTCATCCTGCAGAGGCTTCATCTTCCGGTCAAAGTCAGACCAGCTTCGTTGAGCTGATTGACACAACAATCAAGTGGATTGTGTTAATATTAGTGAGTACAAAGACTCCAATTCTACAAGTCACTATTAATATGAATTATAATCCACTAACTCTGTGTTATTTTGTTTGATGTATTTATTACAGGTTTTTGTGGGATTTGAGTTGTACTTCATAATTTAAAGTCTTATAATCTGACTTTCAGACGCCACAGGAACACAAACCACTGACATCTCCACATAAAAACCTATTTCATTTCAATAAACGTACGCTGTGTTTTTCAGAACTGTCACTGCCAAAACTCTTTCTCTTCTTCCCCTTTGAAAAAGGTGATCAAAAACACACCGTGTTGAAAGTTTGGACAGCCTTTTACATCAGTCAACCCTCCGGAGGGGCAAAAACAGGTGAGCTGTGTCATGCAATGACATTGTGCTTCCTTTTTGTCTTTCTGATGCTCAGAAGTGAGTCTCTCTTCAAAACCACGTAACTGGGGATGACGCTGCCAACTGAAAGGAAGAAGTTGAAAAAGGGAACCCATCCACAGACAATTCTAGAAACTAAAATGAAGATAAGAAAAATCTCACCAAGAACCGACCTGGCAACCCTTGACAAACTCTGCCTCGAATTTTTTTGCAGTGATGTCGTAGTTTCTTCCCCTGGTGGAGCATAGCAACATTTGATGGCTACAGTCAACTTCTGCAACCGTGCCATTCCGCCTTGGGTAACAAAAAGAATATGTTTTTATTCATTTATGTATTTAAAGTCTTGGATAAATACATCTGTCACTACCAACAACAATCAGCCCACCTCTTTATGAGTCTCTTGTGGAGTGCAAAATAAACGAGAAGGAATGCAATCAGCTCAAACTGTGCTCCAGATTAAAGTAAGTCCCAACGGGCCGAATTGGGTAGCGTACAATTTGACCCCTCAACCCATAATAATGTTCTGAAATCCCCGCTGTAATCGACTACAAGGCTCTGACAGGTTGTTGGATCAGCACAGCTCTCCAAGAAAGACACCACCAGGGCTCTTCACTTAATGAAATCTCTCAGCTACCTATTGATTTGCCTTAGGTGCTTTGCAGTTGTGTGCAAAACAGAGTAAACACAACAATTTACATCTTTTATGTAGTGCTGTGCTGCATTCGTGTTTTCGTTCCTTTATCTCTGCCGTCACATTCTATATCGCTCTAGCTTTAGTCCGCCCGCCTGACTGCCTAAGATTAAAATTAATAAGACGACTTAAAATAGAAATCAACTTGGCTGGAATCTGAAGGATTTATCAATACCAGCGAGCTTTTATCTGCAGAGTGGGAGCAATCAGGGACAACATAGATCACTAATGCCTGGAATTGGATTTTTCTCATCTTCAAAAGAGAGAGTATTAAATCTTTGCATGAGAAGAACTGTTCAGTTGCTTTTTTTTATTGACGCAAGCAAGAAGGACTGATTTAAAGGCATCTGGTGTGTGTGTGTGTGTTTTCATTGATTTGGGAAAAAATAGGTTTGCACCAAAAAGATAATCTCAAAACATTTCAAAACAATCATTTTTGGCTGCTTTTCACATTTGACTTTCTTTCCTCCTAATTCCTTCTCGTCAACCAAATTTTTACCCTTACCACAGTAAAAAATTATTTACAAACGTAGTCACCCTGCCCGTCATCACTGCAACATCTATAGGAAATCAATGTTTACCTGAACCCATCTGACATGCTGACTGCACACCTCGCCTTTTCCATACAGAGGGAAATCAAAACGATGTTGTTGAAGTAAGTTGAAGACGTTGCCGAAAAGTCTTGAACTTACTCGAGGTGAGTCCAGTTGCCTACCTTAAAATTAGTTTTGAGATCATTGTATCTTTGGTAATTTTTGTGATCAAAATATTTTTAATCAAAGTTAATGAAGAACATGTTTTTTTTTGTAAAAGAAACATACTGTCAATTATTCTGCCTCGCCAACGTCAGGTGTGTTCATGAGTTGCCAAACTTAATCACTAAAGCACTCAAATCCAACAACAAAATGCTGATTTCAACAGTGATTCATGTTTTATTAACAACAAAAAACTTTTAATTCCAGTTATTGCCTTGCCAAGAACTTTTGTTCTTTTGTTGGTGAGTTTATTTTGCCCTTCAGTTTCAAGTGCCGTCCCTGTGCACACTCTACAGCTCAAGTACAAATTAAATGTTTGCTTACAATAAACTATAGTTGTTCTTTTTTCTTGCAAGAAAAAAGAACAACTTTAATTTAATTTTCTTTTTTTTTAATCACGAATGAGACAGAAAATGCCCAGAACTGCAGTGACCCAAAGAAAACAGCTGCTCCAGAACAGATTTAAATCACTGTTAGCTGCTGAGTGTATTAATTTACATCATCAAAAGTCGTGTAGAATTCATTAGTGTACACAAATTGAAACATAAATTTAAACTGACCCCACAGCAGTCTTCCTCCTGGGCACACAGATGACCAGAATCCTGACGGCAAGGACGAACTTAGCCGTTCTAAACGGGGAGGGGTTGCAAAAATGCCAACCGGGAAAACGCATGGAGCCCTGGGGTGAGGAGAATTGACTCTCTGTAGGGTTCACGTAAGGTTAGGTGACCCTGTGGTTGACATACTGTATGTGTAATGATGGACATACTGATAAAACCCAAATACTGCATCCAAATTACTAATCAATTCCTATATATAAAAAGGTAATCTAAAGCTAGCTTTGTTTACTTAGCATGAGCCATGCTGTGTGAACCGAAGTCTGTACTACTAAAAGGTCAGGTTTTCAAGCAAATTTATGTAATTTATTGTCAATTATGATTAAATTAGCAAAAAGTGAAGATAAAGCAAAACAACAAAATTACATCAGTTTATCAAGAATGGTAGAAAAAGATAAAGCAAAACAACAAATTACATCAGTTTATCAAGAATGTATCAGGACAACCCCAATCAAAAGCATTACTTCTACAGTATGTATGTGACCTATGACCCTGATCAGCAGCCCAACGTGGTGAGAGCCTGTCTCAGTCTGAAGGACAGTTACTCAAATCCCAGCCCATTTATGCCCAGACTCAAAATATGACCCTGTAAAAAATCCTGGCTGAATCAAAGTGACAGATTTCCTGCGGCCTCATCTCATCTCACTCCAACTCCAACTTTGTGGCCCTCTGATTAGTAGGAAGTTGTTGACTCTCTGAGCTGCGTCAAACACGTTTGCTCTTCTGATTAATTGTCGTAGATCTGTGATCTTTGAAAAACTGCTGCTTTGAATTGGAAACCAGTCCAAGTACCAGGAAGTTGACATACAGTACATTACGTAAGTCGTACAGATGCAGCAGTCACTCTTCATGCTCAAAGACTCTGCGTCGGGCACAGAGTATTAATGAGGCTGACTTCAGAAAGAGAGGCTGGTGTTGCCATGTTCATGCAGCAGTTCCTCTCATTAACCCCCTCCCCTCCCCTGCCGCCCCCCGTATTACCATGTCACCCTCATTGATAGTGCATACGTTCCCTCGTTCAGTGTGTGTGGTGATGAGAAAAAATCTGACGCACATATACATGGCAGGCAGTCATTTGACAGCTGTGCTTTTCAAAAAGTCGCTCGTTGCCTTTGGAGCCCGTTCCGGCAAATGTACTCCCCTCAAAATCCCCCCTTACCCCCCCATTTTTTTTCCAGACGTATCGCCAGAGTCGACTGTGAGATCAGATTGATGCTGAATGAGGTTTGCCGGGGGAGAAGGAGGTTACAAAGAGGTGAATGTATGAGCTGTGTAGTCCTGCTCACTCACCATAGACAATAATGGAAACACAAAGACGGCGGGGGCACGATGTTCCATTTGCATGCTTAGTGTTGCTTCCTCTCCTCCCTTCAGAAGTACATGTTGGCTGCTCAGAGAGGCAACGAGAAGTTGCCAAATGACATCAAATGTTCATTTGCATATCAATATCTTTGCTGCACTCGCCCTGCACTTGGGGGAGGAAGAGGGCGAAACGTTTAATGCCGGAGGCAATAAAACTATTAAAACCAGCTATGAATCACAGCAGTCGATGAACAGAATCAGTCACTGTGGTTACATCGGCCTCCAGGGTCAGGGGTGAGCAATGAGGAAGCAATAGGGGCAACTGTTCCAGGACCTCACGCTCTTAATAGCCCCATTGACCCAATGATAATAATTCAAATGTCTTTTTTTGTTTTAATAATATGATTAATTCCAAATGTATTACATAATCTGCCTTATTAAAGACAAGTCATCCTTTAGTGACACCTTTGGGGGAAATCTGGATCCAGTCAGAGCTGACATTTAGTTACAGGCAGGCTTCCTGCAGGCCATCAGTCTTGAGAGGTACAAGGAAAAGTTGAGTTTGGTTTGAAAGAGATGTAAAGAAACAAATATACTTTAGTAAACCCCAGTCTAGGAAAGGTGGGATTTTTCTTAAATGCATCATTGGAACACAGGTTAATTTCCAGTACACATGAAAAAGCCACACATTCAGCAGCAGTTTTCATCCTGGGGTTTTAGATAGAGCATTTTTATTAATCCCTCGGGAGTTTCCTTTGGGAAATTTATCATCATCCAAACCATTAATGGTTTTGATGATAACTCATTAATAATTGATGAATTTCTTGTTATATTTTGCTAGAAGTACATGGTTTTAAATTATAACGCATAGCCACCAAGTATTTTGTAGATTTTTGGAGCCTGTCTTTTTTACACTAGTAAAACAACATTTTTGCTTTTAATAATGAAAATAAAGCTTCAGATTAAATACCAAAAATATATGTTAGTCTTTATTGCATTTTTTTAAAAAAAGGACATTTCTGCTTTTTTTTTGGCAGTTGGCAATACAATAAAAAGAAAATGCATTTTTAAGTATTGATATTAAAAAATGAAATAAGTACAATGATAAAAGATCAAATCATGAGTTAACCACAGACAACCATGCATGATTCATCAATTTATCATGATTTAATATTCTAACTGCACCGACAGCACTAAATACCCAAACACGTACACACTGGTTTATACTGTTCGTACTTGGTGCACATGCTGAATGACAGCAGAACTCTCCAATCAGATGAGGTCTTCAGGTGAGGAGAGCCCACCCTCCTGCATCCTGTCATTCCTGATTACTGCAGGTGTTTCTCTCAAGACACAGAGCTGTGTTCACTGAGTTAAACTGGGAGCTGAGGAATTAGATCATATATATATATATATATAAATATATATATATATATATATTATTGGAATAAAAAAAAGTCAAGAGTTGGCAGAGCAACAGAAGTGCTGTATGGAACTTTACTGAAGCTAACTCTGACAGCCACAGCCAGCCAATGGAAGAGGCTAAAAGTACAATGGAGCAATGAACACCTTCACAACATGTCACAGGTGAGTCTTACTTTGTTGTGACATACTGTCATATTTGTTGCTTCTGTGTTATACAAAATCAGCTAATTTATGCTAAACACATTGCAGCTAATTGATGTTGACATTTGTTAGCGTGTGTGGTTGTGTTCCTTTTGTGCATCCAGAGATGCTTCCAGGTGTCAGGTGGTTGCTTCTAATTATCCAGCTTTATTATAGGATTTTTTTTTTTTTTTTTGATGATTGTAGGTAACATGTTGTTTAGACCCTAGTAGACAATATGGCAACAACATTTGGTTGATGAATGTATTGTTGTGGGCTCACGAAAGACCTGTTGCTACAACATATTCTCAAAAAGTAAAGTTCAAATATGGCGTCAAATCCTTCTTTGTTTAAGCTTCACCTTGAGATTGTTTTCCTGCAATTCCTTTTTTTAAAGGCAGAGGAATTAGAAAGAATTGTAAGGAGTGGGTTTTTTTGTGTTTTTTTTTTATTCTGGCATTTGCAAAAGAAATGAGGTGCAGATCAGAGTGTTAGCATTAACATATTGTTGTCAATCCATACATTTGTAGGTTTGACAACAATATGTTATGGAGTCACATGGCTGATCAGTGGTTATTTTAAAAGTCATCATGGAGTCACATGGCTGATCAGTGGTTATTGCTCTTGCATCAGTGCCCAAAAGTCATCAGCAACTTGGACAAGTAGCTTTTCTCTTCCTTGCATCAGTGCCTCAGTTAAGCAACTTGGACAAGTAGCTTTTCTCTTGTGAAATTTAGCCTTTTTGTGTAGGTCTAGTCTGAACCAGGGTTTTTCCTGTCAAGGACATGGATACATCTAAGCAAATGGACACAGAGACATTTTGACAAAACATTTGATGCTAGCTTTTAATGAAAAAAAAGGAAAGAAAAAGATGTTCTTTCCTTTTCATGTTAGTGTCTAGTTTACCAATTTTTTCCACATATCTTTCTTTTCACTCCCATAAACTCCCCGAAGTTGTCTGGCGCCCCCTATAGGAGGCAAGCCTTGGTTTCTTACCACTGTTTAAAGACATGTCAACTGGGGATCAGGCCAATTAAAGACCCCGGGGTGTAACCTTGCCTTTGTCAGCTAGGACCGGCTCGAGTTCCCTAAATAAGCCCTGACAGGATAAGGCAGTAGCTGTAAAACTTGTCTTCTGATGTCTAATTTCTAATTAAAATCTGCTTATATTTAAGCCGTGAGGCTTTTCAAGGTCACAAAATCCGGCCACAAAGTTACAGGGATGTCAGGGCTAATCATGGTAGGGTTTGCCGTATAACACTTTTTTTTTTCCAATCGAGCCACAAACATTTTGGCCGAGGTTTATTCAAAAAACAAAACACAAGAATCATGTTATGATTTCCTCCTTTTTTTCATAAAAACAAACAGGGAGTGAGCTCCTACTGACAGTTTGTTATGCGCTGCCACTTAATTAGTCCGTGCTCCTCTCCTGCACATCTGTGGGCAGATAATCACGCCGTACAGTTGCGGCTTTACACACAGGTGTCACTGCCAAAATTTTTGAAGGACCGCGGCCAATGGCTTAATTACGTGGAATAACAAAAAGGGATGAGGAGCCTCAGTGCGGGTGACAGCTGACTGAGGGCGAACATGATACCAAGCGGAGTTCATGTAACAGCACATTTTGTAGGGACCTAAAAGATGTCTTGTTTTGTTTGTGAAAGCTATGCCTCTCAACCCCGTCCTCTTCTTCTTCTTTCATCTCCTCCAGCAGTCGGCATTCAGACTTTTTGCTTTTCTGCCTCAGTCATTGCCAGTTTATTCCGTTTTCTTTCTTATCTAGATGAAAGGAAGTCAAATTGTTTGTCCTTTTTTTTTCAAATTGTTTTTCCAAAAAAAGGGGGTAAAGAAACCATGTCTTTAGGTTTTCACATCAGTTAGTTGCATCTTTTAACTTGGAGTGACTTTAAGTGTCCTTCCCAAGAGCAAACGGCAGACACTGATGCCGATCACGTTGCACACACCGTGCAAAAAGGTGTGTGTTCCAGTCTAGACCGAGCAGACAGACACAATACGATACTTGAGGTTTTGATTCAGACATTTGTGCAGCTTTGGTGTCTTTTTATTCAGCATTTGGACTTCATGAAGCAGGCCTTATTGTGGGGACACAGTTTTGTGAGGATGACAAATTTTCACGGCCTGTTTTGTAGCACAAAGTGTAGTTCAGGGAAATCTGTTTCGTTTCGTAAGGTTTTATTACCTGTAAACATACATTTTCTTTTGTCAAAGTTCCAGTAAAAATTACAAATTTACTCCTCCCAGGTTTTCTAAACCAGACGTAATCCAACAATTTGGATTTTTTTTGTCCACATATACACACACACATATATAAATGTATATAATGTCCACATATACACACACATATATAAATATATATATGTATATAAATAAATGTATATACAGATGTGTGTATATAAATATATACAGTATATGTGTACATAAATGTATATATATATGTAAATGTACTGTGTATGCATATATGTGTAAATTTATGTGCACATATTTATATATTTCTGTGTCTATATACATACATAATTATATGTATATATAAATATATGTGTATATTTCTATATATGGGTAGTTAATTAAGAATAAACTTTCATGTAAAGGTAAAATAAGGTAAACTCGTACTCCTACTCCATCAACTCTGACTGTACCACTCGTTGGTTAAAGGCATGAATTTACACAGAAGCTTTTTCTTGATGGCTTTATGAGACAATATGGTCAAAGGATTTAAGAAGCTTTGTCTGGGTTTAGGTTTTAAAACACAGGCAGATGACTTCATGCTGCTAATCATTTTGATGACAGTGCCTGACATCATGCCGACAGATGATGTCATCACCGGGCAGCTACGTTGGCGCTGAATTACTGTCGAATGGATCTGGTGGATTAAAAACACGGTCAGATGTTGACAAACACCAGAAATTTTATATTCATTTTCATCAACGGTTCTATTTTTTGAAAGCAGTGATTTGGTTGGAAATTAGGTGTAAGATCACAGGCTTGGTCCACAGTGGTTAAACATGAGTTCCAAACTTACATAAAAGATGTTGGAAAACATTTATTTTTGTGTTATTTATTAATGGTCATGTAAAAAACCTGCTTTTGTTTTGTTATTTGTGGTGTTTAACAACTTCTGTTGCTGCAAAATCCAATTGTTTCTTCAAATAATACCAATTACCCCTTTGACAAATTCATCTCTAGAGTTTCTCTCCCTGTTTCAGAAGCTACTTGTCTGTCGCTGAATTTCTTTGCAGTAATTACTCCATATTGATCTGTCTGACTGCACCAGCCAGAAATTGTCAAAAATGCCAAACAGTTGAAAGTCTGACTGTCTTAAAAAAATATTCAGTAAAGTTAGACAAGAGCAAATAAATATTAGCAATAGGCGAAAATGACATTTTTTACATTTACATTACAATTACATAAATTATAAAAATATAATCAATTCCAAGCAGCTATTTTTTTTATATTTAACTAAAAAAACAAAATCTAGATCTAAAGATATTCATCTTTAGATATATCCTTATATTTTTTCCTTGATATATTTTGGCTAATTATAATACAAATTTTAGCCAAAAAATATGTATTGTAATATAATAAAACATATATAAATCTCCAATAATAATACCAAATTTAATAAAAGGAAAAGAAAATGCAAAGACCATGTTTGAAATTTTAAAAAATCCCCCCAAAATAATCTATCAATATAAACTTTCATCCATTACGGCAAATAATACACAAAGGAAATTGTTTTTTTCCCCCAAACTCATTGTCTCTGTTTCATGATGTTTGTCTTTATGTGTGCGATTTTATCCCCAGCTTATTTTGGCTGAGTAAACATACGGCAGTAGCTGCTATTCTTATTTAAAAGTCTTTATTAATATTCTGGCTTTTATTATATTTTCACACGTAACCCACGCTCCTTCACTGAGTGTCTGGGATTCCTTTGTGTACCGTGCATCTGTTCTGCCTTCCAGATGGTTGAGACACCACACCTGCTCAGTGTTATTGTGCACACAGCCTGGTTAGGTGCTTGTTTATGTGGACTTGCTCCTCTCTCCCGCCTTCATCCTCCTCCTCCTCCTCCTCCTCCCGTTAGTTTCTGCTGCCTCTGGAGATGCCGCCAACGGCCTCCCCAGGGGCTTAGCCAGATTGAGTCCTACGAACGCTTATCTGGGATGTGCACGACTTTGTCATAATTGCCCCCCTCATGAGCTCACCACTGCCGTTATTTCACACGCTAAACCGTATTAACTGTTGCATATGTTACCATGGGTTCGCCTCGTTTAATGCTGCAACTTTGAACTCCGGTGCCAATTAGCCGCCCAGTCTGGCCTCTCCTGGTGACGCCATTAGGAATGTGTCCTTGGAATTACAGCTCATTAGTTCATTTGTTTACCCCACGCTACTTTAGATTATTTGCAAAAGAGTGAGTTGTGTTTTTTCCCCCCTGTTGGCTTTAACTTTTATCACTTACTTTAAGAAGACGGGAATAAAACTGAACTTGGAAATGGTGCAGAATTTGCTTATTAAAGTCGAGGTGAGTGTGTGTGTGCGTGTGTCTTTTTGAATCCTTGATGTGATGATAAATTTCATCTTGAAAGATTAATATTTTCCCTGAGGTAATAACAATCCATGTACTTCAAAGAAGACAAAGTTAATGGAGGGAATTAAAATGTCCTGAAAAGATGGAGAGCAGAATGTACGGGAAAAAAACACATTAAAACTTAAGACATCGCAGGTTTTCATGTTCAAACTGGAAAATATCACAGGAGGTGAAGAGGCTCAAACACAACTGGAATAGAAAAACTCTGAACAAGTGACCGGCTACTACTGGGGGTCTTTCAACCCCCCACTCCCACACACTCAGCATATATACTGTGTACGGGTATTGAAATATTTATATATACATGCAGTATGTATATGTATGTGTGTGTGTGTATATATATATATATATATATACCTTTGTAATTCTGTTACTTTAAGTCCATAAAAAATAATAATAATAAAAAAAACACACACACCAGAAACCTTTTTTCCACAACAGCCCTAATAAAAGGACATAATTAAAAACAAATCTGACCTTACATCAATGGAAATCAGATTAGGCTCTATAAAAGCAATCAATATTAATTTGAAATAATAAATTCTGGATGATGTGATTTAATTTTGGAATAAAAAGTAATCAATATAAAAGCCTACCCAGGGACAAGGCTGGAAATTAGCTGTGGCTGTAATGTTTTGTATTTAGGTTTGAAAAGGTAGAATGTAATCCTCCTAATTGCCCTGTCACAATGAAGAGTGTGTATCTGTGTGTGTGTGTGTGTGTCTGGGGTGGGGGGGGCACAGGATATTTTTTTTTTATTTGATCCTCACCATCTGTGACAGCCTCACATCCAGAAATGGATCATCGTTCTCACCCACAGAGCGGGAATATGTCGCCCTATCACATCTGCGATTGTGAGATTTCTAAAGGGACTGGGCGCTCGCAGAGCGAAGGGGTGCACGAGTTTGACAAATGACACCGCGAGTTGTCTTCTTATGTGGAACGGAGCATGTTAACCTCTTCTGCCTCCGATGAATGGCGCCCCGGCCTGTGCAAGGTCTCCGGGGAGCGTGTGTGTCCTCCTTTGGCATGCTGTGCAGTCCTTCCCTGACACACTGATACTTTCTCGTCATTGATCATATTCGGGGAAGCAGGCCATTGCTCCGGTTTCATCATGCTTGCCAGACACTGCATACTGCACTGGCTAACCTATCTAAGGTCATTATAACCGCAGAGTCGGGACTTGGACTTTGTTACGCCACTGCTGTCCCCCTGGGTTCTGCTTTATGGTCTTACACACAGGGAAAGTTCTGGACTCACTTTGGCCTGTCACTGTCTTACATGGTAAATTCCTGGTCCACTACAATGGGTTAGAATTGGTACAGTTGTACTTAATGTTGTTAAAGTGATATTTCACTGTGAGTAGAACCAGATTTAGACATAAGTGCAGTCAGAACTGATGTAATTTCCAGAAACCTGGCTGTGATTCCTGTAAATTGTGTTTGAATTTATTTATTTTTTTACTGACCAGCCCAATTCAGTCACACAATGTACCTCTTAATCCTTTTTTAGAGTCACATGGGGGGTGGTGAGAACAATCCCAACAGTCCAAAATGGAATTTTCTTTTAACATTTAGTGAACTGGACAGAGTCGGAGCATCAACCAATGTCTCAGTAGTTTCCACGCAAAAGTCTTTGTTCGATTAAGCAAAAGTTAGCCTTTGTACCAATGTGTCTTTTGGCTTTTCTGGAGTTTTCCAAGTCATGGCAGAATCCCAGGTCCCAAACCTGTCAGATCTAAACCCCTCACCTGTGAATGACACCACAGCGTCTGCAGGTTCTTTTGACTATTACTAAAATGAATAAAGTCTTCAGGCCACTTCCCTGTTGAAGACTCCCGCGAATGGATTTTACAAAATGGAACTGTGGACCTTCATGTTTCCCTGTTAGGTTTCAAACCAGCCTGAGCCAATAGGGAATCAAATCTCAGTGAACGTGAAGTTCCCTCCAGTGACTGCAGTTTTTTTTATTTTATTTTATTTATTTTTTTGTCAGGGACCAAATTTCCGCTCAAGTCCATAAGTGTCATGTCTGCAGCACTGCCATGTGGTCAGACACAGTGTGAGCCTGAAATAAAGTCCCAGCTTCTCATGAGTTCCAGCTTCAAAGTGTGAAGCACATGGACACCTGCAGTGACACATTACACTGGCAGCTCATGGTGTAGTTACAGTATAAAACCTACAGAGCCATTTCAAATCCTGTCAGCCTGTAAATCCAACATTTCTGTGCTGGACACTGTAGGGGATTTGGATTTCTGCCATTGTAATGCCTCCAAATTCTGTGTTACATGGGCGCAGTATTAAAGCTGCTGTCAGTAAATTGCTGTACAAATAGGTTTGTAATTGCTCTGCTCTCCCACAGCTGTCACTGATCCCAACATTACCACAACGCCACAACAGTGCATCTAATCAGGAACCAGAACTTTTCAAAGAGGCTGCTAATGTTGTTTTAACAAACCTGTAATGATGGAGATGTACAAGTAGTTGTAGCTGAAATTAAGCAAAATCAGCAGAGCAGTTAGATGAAAAAGATCAAATTGATTGAAAAAGTTCAGCGTTAGCCAAAATAAATATATAAGTAGGCTTGCCGAGTGGAGAAATTGGATTTCCAAAAGCATTATGAGCCAAAGTAGCATAAGGATTAATAAAAAGTTGGGTAAATATTTGCCTAAAGTAGCCATACACAATGGCTGTTTGGGCTCTAACTTAGCCTTTAAAGAAACTGTATGGTTAGCAATGGAAACCATTGAAAACTTCAGTTTAAGATGCAGAAAAAAGAAGTCTAATTTAGCATAAGCTAGCAATTTAAAAAAATAAAATATGCTTCAGTTAGGGTAATCAAATCAGCTAAAAGTCGGACAGTGGATTAGCGAAAGTTAGCCCAAAACGGACAGAAGTAGCATAAAATAAGGTTAGTCAAAGGTCAAACAAAAACAGCAAGTGCTTTGCCATTAAAACTAAAAAGCACAACAAAAAAGCTCAAATGCTACCAAAAGAACCTAACTAAATCAGCTCAATTTGTTTAAAAAGGCCGGAAAAGTATTGTATCCATTGAAAATTGGCGAGCATTAAGGAAAGAAATTCATAAACCAATAGCTACAATGCTAATTTGGAGCTAACATTGCTCAGCATTGGCTCAGCCAACATAACCATTGTTAGACATTTCGTTGTTTTGAGAAACAGATTTGATAGATGTAGAGTTCTGACTTCATTTATTAATACCAAAATAGACTGGATATGCCAAAGGCTTTCAAAGTAAAAAATATTTGCTGTAAAAAACACCCTAAAACTAAAGAAAACATTTCCACTGAGCTTTCTGCTTTGCTCACTCTGCCCCTGCCCCCATACACTACATAACCCCCACCCCCCCCACCCCCAACTTGTCTGTAATTTTAATCCTTCCCCTCCCTTTGATACCTTGTCATTTCTTGACGTAATCTCTTTCAGGCATGGTGCTGACAAATATGCAGTAAGTGACTTTGTTGCAGCGTATTGAACAAGTGAGTTATTATAGTGTTCCTCCATGGCATTCATTTGGGAAATGAAGTACTCTACCAAAATATCTGAGAAATGTCTGCTGATGAATAATGCTCTTTCACTTGTTTAGTCTATAGAGACGGACTCGCGTGCCGTTCCCGTGGGAATGTGCTGTTCCCTCAAATGCCATAGTTAGTCTCCTACAGTATGTACAACTGTATAGGATTGTGCCATTTTTCATGTTGTGGATTATCCACGTTTGCACTAAAGTCCATCATCTTATACGAGAGAAAATAACATGACAGACTGCAGAAGAGGCCCGGGGATCCGTCAGTGTGGTTTCAAAGGAAACAGCAATATTCAAGCAGTTTAGAGCAGAAACATCATGGCGGCACCGGTGTACCTGAGTGTTCTTAGCGCCCTCACTCATTCAGTGTTCACTGCCCCAGATAAAGCAGGAATCAAGGGGCTTTGTGAGTCTGCCACATGGACGTCTTCCAGTAAACACCAGCTCCATCCCTGAGTACACAGAGAAGCAGTTCAAATTCACCGACCGACAGACGCCTGTGAGCTGCTGCAGTCACAACACTCCAGCGGTTCTTGTACAGTAGAGCAGAGGACAATGTTACTAGACAGTGAGACTTACTGTAGCCCGTGACCATGAGACATGATATAGTCATTTTTTTATCCAGTATAGAAATGCTGTCACATTAATGCAGTTATTTTATTAATAAAGGTAGTTCCATTACCGCTTCTAAGTACCTCTGTGACCCCCCCTCCCGGGGGCACGTTGTGGTACCAGGGGGGTCCTGAGATGCTTCCAATGGAATATGGCACATTGGACAGAAGTGTACCACTGCTGTAATGCTTGAATGATAACAAGCCTCCAGTCACTAGGTGGCAGCAACTCATACAGTGCTTAGTACAGATAAAAATATACATGTTATCAGGTTCTCAATAGTATTTCAATTTGCGGGGGTGTGATTCAGAAATGACAGAAAATAATAGAGAATCACTGCCGTAGGGTGATGCCAACCCCTGGTTTAAAAGCTCTGCACTGACACATCGTAGTGCCAGACCTGTCTTAAGGACTATCTGGATCACATGACCCCTTTCCCATATACGATAGGCCACTTTAAGTTCACATAAATTTGGGGGCTGCATGATGACCAGATGTGGCTTATTTCTGTCCCTTGTGGCCAATTTTATAATACCGGTAGAATGTAAACCATAGTTTTGGACCCGAGTCAGTTCCTGTGACGTTGAGTCTACTGCTAAATTAGAACTTTTCTTTTCAAAATCAAAATTCAAACTAAAAAAAAAATCACATACCAATTAATTGTTTTTTGGAACTCTTTTTTTTGTTTCAAATTGTTTTCACATCACATCACTCAGAACAAATGCTCACCTACTGAGAGAAAGATATATATATATATATATATATGTAAGAATATTCTCAATCTTGGCAGTTATTAAAAAAAAACTGCGATGTCCTGAGGTCCCATTCAAATAGGGTATTAAATTAGAATAATAGAAGTTTGATATTAGATTCATTTGGTGCTGGAGTGGAGCGCCTGAAGAACAGTCACTCAATTCACTGCCACTTTGCAATTCTGACAATTTCACGGTGAGCACGTCGGACTGTTCATGTTCCATTTTATAGCCCATATATAAAAAATAATTCCGAATGACGACTTCGATAACTACATCCCAATGCAGCTGCGGTCTAATGTATAATGCCTTGGATTTTTACAGGCTGTCATAATGACTAGCCCATTTTTTCTACACTTAACTGTTACTCCTCCACAGCCCATCATGCCCATTATTCCATATCCAGACTGTTCTCACAGAAAATACATGGAGAAGAATGTTTTTGTTAATATTATTACCATGCTTTACACTTTTTTTTTTATCCTTAAAGAATGATTAGCATCATTAGCCAAAAGAAACAAATACTACGAGGCGATGTTCCACAGTTCATATTTGAACCATGTATCCAGAATGTGGGCCACATTTTTCTTGTTCTGTGTCAGATGAAATAATGAGGTCTAGTTAACCTCAGTGAATTCTTCTGGTTTATTGAATGTTGACGACCGTTTTCTCATGTATGAGCAGAATCTATTTTCTGGCCTACGAATAAATACTTGTGGGCCACATTCTTTTGACATTATGTTTAATGAAAGCACATTTTCTGGTCGGTGTAGACAACATTATCTTGTTGACGATATGACTACGTTATGATGGTGATTAGTTAGATAAGACAAAGTGGTCTGGTCGGACACACAAATCTGTCTTTTCTACATAGGCTATACGGAACGTGGACCACATTTTTCTGATGCCCTTCAGGAATAGTTATCTGGCCTACCGCTATATTAAAAGTGGGCCACATTCACATCATGTTATATGAGAGTTCATCAAGACAAAATTACCCACATCTGCCTCATGGAATGTGGGCCACATTGATCTGACCATGGTACACACTAATGAAGTTCTCTATTAAGTTTGATGTGGGCCACATTGTTCTAGTTTAAATATGACAATCCTACATTATTAGATGAGACAATGTTGTGTTGCAGAGGACCAGCTGGGTCATAGTGGGTGGGTTACAGCCAATAACCCACCCATTTTATTGATATTACTATCAAGAACGGATCATAAAGAAAGCTCATGGGTTTCACCATTTCTCTTTTTCTTCTTTTTCACGTTTTTGGAGTTTTACTGAACAACTTTTCATTATAATCAAACTCCTGCTGAGACACTGCTGCCAGGAGAGTGTTTAAAAGAACAAACGTCTTCAGCGATTCTCCCTGTATATTAATGTTCAACTTCCGTATCCAGAAGCGCTTTTACCCGCTTGTCTTCCTTCTTTTTTCCTGCACCAGAGTTCGGTCGACCTGCGGAGAAACGGACAGACGTGTGGGCCGCACACTGTGCTCCTCCATCTCCATAACACAGGAGAACGACTTAGCATATGTGAATGGAAGAGCAGGGTCAGAGCAGTGCCCCCCCCGCCCCCCCATTGAATTTGCGCTCACAATCTGTGCGTGTAATTAGCGGCTGCATTAAGGCAGCGGCTCATCTACAGTAGTAGCGAGCACCAGGGACTGTCTTCCATCAAAATCCTTCCTGCCAAGCTCCGTGGGTGCTTCAGCAGCAGCGGGGTAATTTGCTGGGGTTTTCTTGGAGATGCGGGCTAGAAAATAGTTACTAATGATGAAGAGAGGAGTGCTGGCCTCCAAACTACTTTGACTCCTCGAAATCACCAAAGTAAAATTTTCTTGACTTTTTTCTTAAAAGATAATAATAATATTATATAATAATAATTATATAAAGTATGTGTGACCAACTGGACAGTCCATTTTATCCAGTACAAAAGAAATAAATGAAAAATGAAGACACTATTATGACATCAAATTCACTGAAAATTCAAAAGTGTTAAAAATTACTTAAACTTCCAAAGGTGAAAGGAAGCTGAATTTCAAAATACAAAAATTCCAATTAAACAAATCAGAAAAACCTTCACTACTTTGTTGTTGCTCCCTGTTTTGATTTGTGCTTCTCATAGTCTTGTACGTCTTGTCGTTGTACGTCTTGTATTTGTTCATCCTGTATTTCTCGTCCTGATTTCTCTCAGTATTTTTTTCCCCTGCCATTGTCTGCCCCGCCCTGATGCTGCTGATATGATTCAACTGTGTCTGGTAAAGGTTTGTTCCCCTGTGACTTTAATCTCCTGCTCACAGTCTTTCTTCCTTCCTTTCTTTGTTGCCTTTTGTGTGTGTGTTTGTGTGGTTCTATGTTCTGTTCTAACCTTTTGACCAAACCCTTTTCTTTTGTATTTTTTTTTCCTTTTGCTCTATTTGTGTCCAAACTCACTGACATTGCAACGAACATCAAACCAAGTTTGACAGAGACCTGAGTGGTCATCCTTCCAAAAAAAGTCATGGAAAAAAGTCATGGAAGCAAAATGTTTTTGCTCACACTCATTTTGTCCTTGTTGTCGATTGACCGTTAAACCATATCCATTGTCTGATAAGCAGTGGTTCTCAACCTGGGTTCGATCGAACCCCAGGGGTTCGATGAGTCAGTCTCAAGGGTTCGGCGGAGGACAAGACACACACCTGACATACTGTATATGATTGGTGATGACACTCCCCCCACTTGGGTTTGGTGAATGCAACTGGTGGGGTTCAGTACCTCCAACAAGGTTAGGAACCACTGGATCTGACCCACATAGTATTCTACCCATTGTAGCGTCAGTTTTTTCTTGTCCCTTGACTTTTAGACCAATAACATGGTTTGATGTGGCCCACATGGTATTCTCTCTGTGGCCAAGATTTATTCCAACCGAACGCACCAATTTGAACCCATTGAAGTTAGTTAGTACCAGTGAGGTGTGGACTTTAAAAGCTGAACAGTTGGTGTAACGTTACAGGAGGCAAGAGTCGGGTTGAGATGGAATAAAATAATCAGATAAAAAATGTCATCCTGCAGTACTTGGTATATTTTATTGTATTTAGTATCTTAGTTTTTTTTAGTTTTGTTTTTGTTTTTTTTTATGAGTAAATCGATTGTGGTAAATACTTTTACAACAATATGACACCAGAAGTTCAAAACACTTTTTTTGAACTAAGAAAAACTCCAACGAATGTTTACTGCCTGTCATTTGGCCTCGTGTCTCTCTGTGAGCAGCGTGTTTGTCTGACAGGAGACATGGAGTTCTCCCGACTCCTGCATAAATCCATTATGTTTCCATCAGGGAAAAACTGTACCAGTCCTTTTGGGAGGGAAATTATTCCCTTAGTTTTGATCCAGGTGGAAGCAGCCACCAGAGACTGAAGTGTTTCCCTGTGAAGTAAAGTGAATGGAGTGGTAGCTGTAGAGCTGCAGTGTGATGCAGGCTCGACAGTCTGAAATGACTGAAGTCAAAGATGGAGATAGCGCTGCACGGTGGAGGGAAATAAATAAATAAAAGAACTGATGGTTGGCCAACGCCGTGAGATCAAAACACATCTTTACTCTGCCTCACCGGTAATTGCTTATCTACACACACGTTACGATGTTGATTCATTTTCTACATGTATTTTTATCAGCTGAAAATGGTACAGAACAAAGAAGCGGCGTAAATAGTTATTCTGCCGTCCACAAACGCTCGCAATCGAAAAGATTAAAATCTACATTGCTCGGTAAGTTTAACAGAAATGTGTGTTTTAAAATTATATGTACCTGCAGTTCATGAACATGAACGATCAGTTGTTTTATATCATCGTGAACGATCGGTTGTTTTGTTAAATGTCCCCTAAAACTCTTGACTTGTAGAGAATTTTTCTTTCTTTTTTTTAAGTGGACTTCAGCAAACTTTGAGATCACACCAATATATAAGTTGACCTCGGCTGAAGTCGTTACATTTAAAATTTCATTTTATGGTTTAATAGTATTTGTTTTTTTTAACAATTTGCTTTTGTCCATGTTGCACAGCCCTTGTAAGGATATTTTGAGCACACACCCTTATGGATTAGCTTTGTTACCACATGGCTACATTTACAACCAAGGTCACGCAGGGCAACCTGGTCTAGGATTGTCAATGTCACATTGTCTCCTGAGCTGAATTGCAGTTTCCAGTTTTATCGTATCATCGGAGTCTCACTAAACAAATAAACCATTCTACTTATTTGGCTGATCCCGTGAGTTGTCATAGCATTTTGTTTTCAGCTCCTTGGGGTTCCCACTTTTCTTTTGGATCCTTGCTAAATGATGTAATAAAGACTCATCTGGCCCAAGCTGTTAAAGCTGTGGCAAAACAAAACGGTTGTCAGTAGACTTTCCTCGTTGCCAGGAAAATCAGTGAAGAAACTGATGATAAAATCTTTTCATAAAATCCCACCTTCACAGAACTTGTTTCAGTTTATTTATTTATTTATTTATTTTCTGTATTAAGAGACACATTGATTATTGGCGTGACAGGGTTTTTAATTTCAACAGCTTTAACTGAGTGGCCATAAAAACCAAAATGAACAAATCATCCCACTTTGTTGCAGCTCGGCCGTCTGTAACAGCAGTATATTATGCATTAGTTTGATAAAAACAAGCATTTATATTTATGAATCCTTCTCCATCAGCACTCTGGTATATTTATATGCATGCAGAAATGATTTCAAAGTGCCTCTGAATCGGGATAACTCCGGTTCTATGCCTGGGTTGTGAAGAGGCGACTGATGTGACGACACATAGGAATGGAATAAAAAAAAGTAAATAAATAAAAACTTACTGCCATGCTATTTTCAGATGCAGAGCTCACGTTTTTGCCCATCTCTGTCATAAATCACAGGCGCATTGCGACAAGACAGGGGGCGCAGTCACAAGAAAACACAGGACGACACAGGATATGGTGTGCGATATTAATAAGATGAAATAAACTCATGTTGCCTCCTGTTTACCAAATCCATCCAGGTGATGTCTGTATGGATACTAATGTTAATGATTATGATGATATACAGTATGTACTATCACATTATGCGCTAATCTGGCATCCAATAAAAATACAAAATAAAAACTTTGGAAACTAAATCAGTCACTGCAAACTAAATTCTCTCTGAATTCCGTGCAGCTAACTTCTGTATCTGGGACACTTGGGCAGTGGCCTGTTTGCTAGTCTGCTCTTGTCCAATGCAAACAGGAAAAAAAGAGTAATTTTTATCCATTTGGAGACATTTGTAGGCACCAGATGGATGTAGAGTGTGGGCAGTATTAGTGGAGGAGATGGTGCGGACCATCTCCAGAGGGAAGGATCCAGCCCTGCAGCAGCTTTACACTCTCTGCATCGGCTGCTCTCGAACTTTTTGTGCCATTTGGTGCCGGGGCAGCCACGTAGTCAAATACAAGGGATTCATCACAGCCTGTACTTTATTTATTTATTTTTTCTGTGTGAATCTAAATACATGCAGCCTCAGTCTCTCTACACACTGCTGTATCCAACGTTTTCTTTTTTTTTCTTTTTACTGTACATCGCCTTCGGTCACGCGTTCAGCTGTGAAAACACATCTCATATATACAGTATGAAACTGGGCTCCCATTCTGACTGCACTCTCACTGTTTACCCGGACACAGCAGATGGAAATGATGTGAAATACTGAGTGAGAGCGAGAAAGAAAGCCATGAGAAAAGAACTTTAATAAAACAGTAATATCTTTCCTTCTCTTTCTCTTTCTCAGCAGCCTTTGCTGTTGATCTTCTCCTCAGAAATGTTATCTGTCAATAACAACTGTGCTGTAGGCCTTGTATCAGTGATGGGCAGCCACTGCCTGCAGGCTACAACTCATATATTACCAGGTGCTTGAAGGCTTTTTTTTATCCTTCATTTTGCTTCTGATTTTTGCATTTACATTAATGCAAAGTGTCCTGATGGAGTTTAGAGCTTTAAGTCCGAGATGGAAAGATCCGTGAGCCGAATGGAAACCTCGAGTGAACCCCGTCTTTTGAAGTTGGACATGTTTAAAATCAAGGTTTTTTTTTTTCATTCCCAACTCTGCCGCCACTCGGCCTGTGAAGACGTGTGATCAGAGTTAGATATTCTTTGTTCTGAAGGTAATAAGACCCTCTGAGGCCGATGGTTGTGGACGGTTTTACTGTACGGCGTTGATGGGAGAAACGCTGCGATAAAAACATAACAAACTAAAAACTAAAAACAAACAAAACTGCAAATTAAAACGCAGTTGTGTGAACTCAGAGAAGGTAAGAAGTTGAGGAGTTTAATTTTGCAGGCGGGGCATTCACTCTTGTTGTTTTGAGTTTTTGGAGAAAAATAAATAAAATGGCTGAATTTTCAACGACCACGGTGTTAATGACAAAGCAAAAAGAAAAAAAGTTTAACTCACTTATGAATCCTAAATATGTACAGAATTATTTATTTTTTGTGTGTACAATGACAAAAAAACTTAATATATATTTTTGTATTTTAATCTTTCATACATTTTTAGTCATATGTTTCCTTCCTGTTTAATATTCTGAAAATACTTAGCGTTTGTTGCTAATTTTAGCTTTTTCATTAATGATATGAATTTAATTTAGCAACTGTTTTAATGAATGGGCGGCTGTGAAGACTCGTCTTTACGACCTACAGCCCACAGCAACAACTCTGGAGTTCCTGAGTACTCACTGCGACCTTGTCCATTTTCAAACTCGTAATCCACTCTGTCAGATGTGGGCTCAGTGAAGTCTCCTATAAGTATCAGTTGCACAAAACACACACCCGTACCCATCATCTGCCGTTCTTTTCGCACAGACAATGTGATCTCCTTAGCCTCTCGTCCAAGGACAGTTCGACACAAGGGCGAGAGGAATTGGGATCGAACCGCTGACTTTCTTAGAGGACAAGCTGTTTTATCTCCTGATGCACAGACACCCATCAATTGTGGGCAAAAGAGAAAGAGAGAGTGTGTGTGTGTGTGTGTGTGTGTTTTATAGAAAAGAGTCCACTTGTCTTTGTGAAGCCCTGCATAAAGGTGCAGATTCGCAGTGAGAGGAAATGAATGTCCTTGAGCCACTGAGGCCAGATGATGGTAAATTAGCTTCGGAGGGTGGTTTGAAAAAAAAAAAAAGAAAAGAGTTTAAATGTAGCTTTGGCTGCACTCAAGCAGCCGTCCAATGAAGGAAGAGATTTAGTGACACGGGAAGCAAAGCCAGAAACCAAACGGCAGTAAATCGTTGATGCTCTTTCGGGAGGAAACAATTCTTTACAGAAATCACCTTTCACCAAGTCCCCAGAGTAAGTCTGCAGGGGATTCAGGGACCAGGGTCTGGTTAGACCTTGTAAGGAGTGTGTTTGTCAAAGCAATTTAAAATGATCAAAGAACAGGCGGACAGGTGGATACGTAGCACTTATTTATTTTGTGGTTTGTTTGTTTTTTTGGTTTTTTTTTGTTTTTCCTGCTGGAAATGTCCTGAAGAGTAGACTTTGATGACATTTAAATAAATAAACAAGTAAAACACGAGTCACTAGTCTATTGACTATCAACATTGGAGATAAAATAACAGAATAATGAGCTAGCAACCATGCATAACCATCCTATACACAAATTTAGACAAAAATACAAATGAAAGATAATCTAATAAATGTTGGAAACAAACAGAGAACTTTAACGACAGCAAACGTTAGGCATAAATCTGACTTTAACGACAGCAAACGTTAGGCATAAATGTGAAACAATTTAAAAAATCTAGCTTAGTTCATAGTTCATATTTAGTGGCCTTGAATGCTAACATTAGCATACTGTATATAAAATGGTAGAATATTAATCAATTTACAACCAGCACGTTTTATTCATTAACAATGGAAAAATGAAAGAATACATGTAGCTAGCTCAGGAAGCTAACCAAAAGATGATTTGATGTTGCCAAAAAAAGCTAAAAGTTAGCAACGTATAGATTAAACAGTGAAATCGCCGTTAGTAACCGTTAAGTCTGTCACACAGATATAATATTTATGTGGAAAATAAAGCACAAAAAAATTAAATTGAAAAAATACCCATAATTCTTTTATACAATTGACAAAACCCCTCTAATGTTATGTTATGCCATGAGTAATATGGATGTTGTGACCTGATCTGTTCTGAACAGAATTGTCCAGCAGCTAAGGCTGATAATTTTTCTTTTCTTTTTTTAAACAAATATAAACAAACACACAGAATTTTTAAAGACATCAGTAATTACACAAACACAGCCTGTGAGCAGTAGGTTCAGCATTTTCTTTCAGAGAAACTAAGATAAAGGTTAATGAAGAAGCAGAATAGTAAAATATGATAATTAAAACCATAATCAAAGTATGTAAAACAAAACAAAAAACTTTTCTTTGAACAGAATTCTTTAGCTAAGACTGTAACAGAAATTGGTCAAATCTCAAATGTGACAAAAACTGTAAAAATGTCGGCTAAGCTCTAGCTGACAAAACGTTAGGACCTTAAATAGACCTGACAGTTGATTTAAGGTTAGTGATTTTTTTTAATTCACCTACTCTGTGCTTCTCCCACAGCTTCCCCTGTTTTTTTTTTTTTTTTCTTTTCTGCAAAAGTTAAATTATTCTTTTTACTGAGTCTTGGCAGTGGATGGAGGAGTGAGTAAAAGCTGCTCACAGCAGGTGTCCTTCTCAATAATCCCTGCAGGCTGCCTCAGGATGAGCTGCTTTTTGTGGGAAACCCACAATATTGCTGTCAGTGTTGGAATATGTTCCCATTTTTAGACCAAAGTAATGAAAAATTGCAATTTCTGCGATGTTTTAATGCACCAGTCGAGTGATCCCAATTTTTTTTCACCTTCCATTTGAGCTTTTAGATGTGTCTCCAGTTTAATAGTCAGTCAGTTTACTCTAGAAGTTCTAACTCACTCCTTTTCTTTCTTTCTCTTCTTTTTTTATTTTTTTTATTGGGAAGATCGACTCATCTCTGCTCTGTCGTTGTCAAAACTCTGGTCCCAAATCACAGGACACAATTTGGAGTCCACTTTGATTAACATCTGACCATTATCTCTGCTCCACATTCTGTCATTTTGCAGCAAAAAAAAAAGAAGTGAAAGAACTGTTAAATTAGGCAGTGGGTTTTCTCTTTTTCAGAAGGCAGTAAAGGCGTCACTGCCAATTATTTGTTTCCAACTGTTTGTTTTTTGCTTCACAACTAAGTTAGCTTCAAGTGTATGAAGCAAGATTTTTATTTTTATTTTTACAGAAATACTTTTTTCTTTCTATATAAAGCCCTGGTTAAAAAAAAACAACTTGCCGTAGGATGGAACAAAACAAGAGATAATTACAGTATAACCAGGAGCAAAAAATAAATAAAAAAAAAAAAAAATTGGATAAAGATAATTTTAGCAAAACAAATTGTAAAAACAATTTCTAAATTAATCCAGAAGTTACCAAAACAGTACTGAACATAAAATAGAATAAATAATTAAATATAAAAATATTAAAAAATGTCAGAAAGTACAATATATTATTAATAATAATAATAATATTAATAATAATAATAATAATAATAATAATAATAACTGAGCTGATGTGGATAGCTACCATGTAGCTAACAAAGCAAACAAACAAACAAATATTAAATCTAATCCTGACATATGCACATGAACGACTCAAACCTGAGCCACACATACAGAAATGCAAATGTTAATCTGATTTGACTGACAGTAATCCATCACACAGATTATTTCTGTGGTGGTGAAGTAGCTGTAAATCATCATGAGTGAATTCACTGTCTGTGCTTCAGATTTCTCATCTGTAATGTTTCTCTACACGTGATGTACAGTACGTAACCGGCCATGATTTTCATTAAAGGTAAAATGAATACCAAAAAACACGTTAACATTTTTTAACGGGTTTTCATGGACCTTGTGTTTGTAGTTAACACAAATTCTTCTCAATATTTGCATTCAGGAGCTCTACGTATTTTGAACGTAGCCTGTCTTGTCAAAGTGCTCAACGTTTGCTTGATAAGTTCATCAAACGTCCTGAAGGGATGTCATTTTTTCCATCCTTATTTGCTTTGACTTGTCCACACCTTCTCCCCCGGACCAGCAACACACTGATGAACCGCAGACCGTAAACTTGCCTGAAGCTGTAAATGTGATTGTTAACGTGCTTACGCGTTGGACTCGGGGCTAGCAATTTGCTCACGCTGCTAGCTGGTCTGTCTTCCACTTAGTGCATGCTGGGAGGAGCTCCAGGCCCTCTCCTACCTGGAGTATGTGGGTTCAGATAATGAAGAGACACTTGTCTCCAACTGTCAGATTATTATTAATTTCACTTAAACTGAACCAGCGGGACGACTGCAGATTTTAATTAGCTGCTCGGAGGGAACAGGTGAGGATTGTCACAAGGATGGTTACCTCCAGCATCGACAGTGATGGGAAAATTAACACAAGCAAAAGTTGATGGAAAATATAATATTACTTATATATACAGTACTTCATCTGGCAGATGTGCTGCGTTTGAAAAATCTATAAATACAAATTATAAATTGAAAGAAACCTGATTAGCATTCGGCTTGTGGATGTTGCCGCTCCATAATGTAGGAGGTCGGAGTATGTGAAGAGAAGAAGGAAAACTGAAGGTCGCTGGTCAAACCTGTTTGCTCTTAATTCACTGAACCTGCCTTCAGTCAGCAAACGAAGTATCTGTTGTTTCACGATGCGATTATAGAGAAATAGTCGGATTAACCTGCAAAAAAAAATATCGTAATGTAGTTTTTTCTAGGACAGGGTATGCATGGCTGCCTCCACTTTCTTTCCTATTGATTTGATTGATTAGCGTTAACCTTTCTCAGTCAGTAAAGTGTTGTTGGTGGGGCAACAACCAATTGCAGACAAGGTCTCAAAACTTACAAAAATTACAAAACAAGACATGACAGGACATAGAAAATCTGTATGAAATATGAAATAATCCCCCATGGCCACAGGATATGTACCATTTCTGAGGCAAAGGAAAAGTTGCCACTTTCAACAACACATTTTTTTCAACGTGTTGTTGTTGATCTTTTTTTTAAATTTCGATACTTAGATTTTTGAGTTCATCTTTTTTTGAAATTTCGATACTTAGATTTTTGAGTTCCAAATCCACTTTCAAATCCAAAGGAACCACATTTCGTACCTAAATCTAAACGAAGGAGTGTCTGTTTTTCTCGTCCTTCAGCCATTTGAAGTGTTTTTTTTTTATTTTACCATCTGCCACTCTGACTGAATTCAGTTTCATAAGTCGTAGAGACGAGCTGAGGACCCAAGGACTAATGAGCAGTCATCCAGCAGGAGACTTCATAAATAAAATAAAATGATAAAATATAACTCCAGTGTCTGAAATGCTTTAGGTCACAGTCATAGCAAGAGTAAGCCTGCAGCAAAACACAGCCAGCACTGCACTGGCATGTGGCTGCGTTATTACAGGCTCCTGTTGCGTTAAATATGAAGGAAGTGGTGTTTGAAGGCTTATCAGATGCCAAGTCTCTGCTGCCTGCTACGAACCTCGGCAACAAAGGCTATTGTGAGATTAAAAAAGGAGGGGGAAAAAAAAAGAGAAAAAGGTCTCGTCAGCTCAGCGTAACTGAAGCCTGTGTTGTGTGTATGATCTTCAATGGGAGAACGGGCTGAACACGAGTCACTCTCATTACTGCACAAGTCAGATTTTGAGCAGATTATATGTCGTAAGATATTTCGCTGATGCCAGTGATGGATCAAGAGGGACGTGGCTTAAATGGGAAAAAAGGAAAGTTGGAAAAAAGGAAGTTGAATTGATTGGAACGGAGTGTTTTAATGACATTTAAGGAAAAATAAAAGTGGACTTAATTGACGTGTTTCTAAAGGATCTTTTTGTTGGTGTAAATTGAAGGAGTCAAATAGTAAATAGCTAAGATGACGTTCAATTGGGCGTAAATTGAAGTTGAATCACATTGATTCTGATCGGTGTCTTTTCTGGTCTTAGCCCAATCGTCTCTAACCACTGGACTGTGGCACAGTGGTGTGACAATGCAATTGAAGGGCAGAAAAATTAAATACTCTTCCTCTAGGTGGCAGCAGATGGCTATAAAAACTAAAAAAAAAAAAGATCTCTTTTGAAGATCTCTTTGTGTGTCTTTCTTTAATTCCTGCTAATATTTGAAATAAACAGGCTCGGTTTTCATACTCTCTAAGCAGTTTTGAGTAAATTCAAACTACAAAATCATTTTATTTATCAGGAAACAATGATGTGGCCCTGGTCATGAACATTACTAACCCTTATCACTATCTGATTGGCTAACTATGCCAACCTGCAGAAAACAACTTTGTGACAAAGTCATGTATACAGTGATGCCTCCACTGCCCTGGAAAAGAAATGTTTGTGAATATGCAACTTACATGTCTCGCTTAGTGCTGTTTCAATCTGTTGAAATCATAGATGACAAAAAAAACAAAACAAAAACAAAACAAAAAAACAACAACAAGAAAACCCACAAGGCCCAATACCAAAGCAACTGGCTGTGAACATTTCAGTTATGGTTGAGATGAGCTTATATGGCCTCACTTCTTCCACACTGCTACAGAACATATGTAAGGGAGATGTAATCTCTTGCACAACTGTTCTGCAATAATCCCTCCAGGGCTGGACCAGCCTGCACTTGTCTTTGATGCTTTGGCAACGCTGATGGAAAAACATCAAAAGTTCATGGCAAAATATCAAAACTCCAAACTATTTGATAAACCCACAAGTTGTGAGTTTTTGTTTTTTTTTTTGAAGAAAAAAAAAACATTATATTTGCCAACTATCTATATATAGTATATGTTATACCTTGTTGGAACTATTGAACATTTTCAAAACATTAACTACATTGATCCCACATGGGGGAAATTTGCCAACTATCTATATATAGATTGATAGTTGACGAATATATATATATATTATTTTTGTGAAAACTGTTTACATAGTAATAAATATATATGAATAGCTGTCAAATTATAACACCATAGAAATATTGTGGTAATACCGATCGATCTACTGTTCTGATTGCTCCGGTTCTTTTCTCTTTCCTTGATGATGTGCTGTTTTATTCCTGTGTTTCTAGTGCTGTACCGCTGCCAGTAATTTTATTTTCCGAAGGGAACTCCCAAGCGGTCAACAAAATTGGATCTATCTATTATCTTTCTACTCTGTATAAAATCCTGGCCCGTTTATTTGAACACAACCCTGCAGTCCTTACCTGATGAAGGGAGGAGTTTCTCTCTTTGACCTTCCTAGCCCAAAATCCTGAAAACATTTTTTTTTTTTTTGAGTTTTCAAAAAGGCTGTGATGCTGCGACTCTACAGAGGCTGCATACATTAGAGAGACTGTGAACTTATACATCCCATGTTTCCAGTGAGCTCTTCATGTTGGATATTCATCAAGAAGACGTCCTCATTTTTTTCTTAAATTGATCAAATCTTTTGGAGACCGTGCGCTCATTTGAAGCGTCTGCGTCTGTTTTTGGAAAAGCTGCTGCTATTCACAAATTTTGATTGAAGTCTAACATCACAGGGGTGTGTTATGTGAACTTCTGCTTTGAGACAGGAACACTGCGAAAACACGGCAGGGTGGAAGTCAATATTTCTACCAGAGAATGTTTTCGATTTCATCTTGCACCACGCGGAGAGAGCTGTGATAGTTCAACTTTACAGTGGAACGGCCGCGTGTGATTGGTCAGATGGATCGTGCCCCTTTAGACAGGAAAAAAACAACAACCCTGCATTGCAAATCATGCTGTATCAGAGCGTGGTTCTACTGTGCAGGGAAACGCAGATACTCTCTCTCTCTCTCTCTCTCTCTCTCTTTAACTAATTGCAGGGAGTTATCATAGAGGCTGCAACAAATCTGTCAGCTGCCAAAATAAATGCACACGTGAAGAATGTCGTGCCCTAACAATGCGATGATGCCCTCAGCGCAGGGAAAACAAGGCTGTATGCCACCTCCACTTCCTCATTACGGGCCCACGGGGAGGCTGCGTCGTCACTTAGCGAGATAATGTGACAGCCCAGAACAAAGACGCAGGTAAACAAAGGCAAAGCCTGAAAAAAAATAAAAATAAAAACACCCATGTGTTCTCCCCCTGGGAGAGCAATGAAAGGACAGGGTGTGGGAGAAAAAGCAGCAGGAAGGC
>NC_024325.1:12828714-12854597 GCF_000523025.1 Cynoglossus semilaevis
CTCTCAAATCCAAAAAAGCCCCAAGTGAACGCAGGTAGACAATCAGATTTGACCATCGGCAATCCATCACACAGATTACGCCTGCGGAGACACCGCTGCTGTAAATCATCATGAGTAAATATCCTGTCTGTGCTTCATATTTATCATCTATAATGTTTGTCTGCATGTGATGTATATGAGGGGACCTTAAATGTTTGATAAGAGCCACAATGTGTCTTTGTGTGGCAGTAATGACTCACGTCAGCCCTGATGTTAGAACTGTTAGAACTGTTAGAACGAGGGTGGAGGACTGGAGCTGAGGCGATAAATCGACCAGTAAATTGATCAATCAGTCAATTGATCAATCAGTCGATTGATCGACTCAAGATGGTTAAGAATGTTGTTTGATTTGATTCAGTTATTTCCTAACATGGAATGAAGTTTGGGAACACTTTAAAATAAGTTTTCAAAAAAATATTTTCTATATTTATACATTTATACATGTAGACATTTTTGTATATGTGAAGTCTGGGAACACTTGAAAATAAGTTTTCAAAAAAGTATTTTCTATATTTATACATGTAGACATTTTTGTATATACTTTGTTTTTATATATTCTTCAACTTTATTCTTTTTGTTTTAATGTTTCTGCTGTTTCTGGATGACCCTTTTTACCATTTTTTTTTTCACCAACTGTTAAATTATCATTTCATCAATTCATTTTGAAAATAATATTCTGATCAATTAGAAAAATAACCAAAAGTTGCAGCTCGTTCATACTTATTCTCTATTGTTATTTAACATTAGAAAAAATGTAAGATTTTTTTTTTTTAATTTTGTGATACATTCAAACTCGTGACTTGAACTGACTGACCAGGGGTCACCATATATCCTGCTGTAGCTCCGATGACTTCAGTTGTTGGTCATTTGTCTTATGATGGATACTCAGTGTTAAAACGTAAAGTAGCGCAGCGTTTAGCCGGAACACGGAAACCAGCACCCACAAGCTTCCTTTCAAATTAAAATCCCTGAGATACCTCACTGAATCACATGGGAACATCTAAACTAGTAGCTAACGTAATGGATTTGTCCCACTAACAGCAAGGGAAAAAAATAAAAATAGTGGACCTGAATCCTGTTTTGCTCTCCGGCCTCACAATGTCTAGTTGCACCCCCGAGGCTCACCACTGGAGAGTCAAATGTTAATTCGTAAAAAAAAAAAAAAAAAAAAATACCCCTCCCTTGCTCCTCTAGAGGCAGAAACAAGATAAAACATGGAGAAGGAAAAATGATTTACAGAGAAAAGTGAATGTGGAAAATTCTATAATTTAACTTTCTTTTCTCTCACAGTGGAGCCATTGTCATTCACTGCAAAGGCTTTTCATATCCATTTATACAAACTGCTGCAAACCGCTGTTTGATTTATGGCTCGTGTTTTATCTTCCGCCTGCAAATAGCTAGGCTCTCCGTCGCCGCGCGTCCTCCATCCAATGAGTTGTGAAGCCGAAGCTGAGTCAGTCAACAGAAATAGCGTGAGAAGAGAAAGCAAAAAAAAAAAAAAAAAAGGAGGGAGGAGGAAAAAAATAAATAGATAAATAAGGAGCAGCTTAATATAAATGACATTTAGGATTGATGCGTTTTTAAAAGACATTTCAATAAATTCATCACTTCCTACTGCTCGTCGAGTTTCCTTCTTAATCCTTCACTTTGTCAACACAGGCCAAACATTGAATAATGTAGAAGTTTAGAATGAAGTACTGAGGTTTAAATTCAGAGTGGAAGTGGGAATTTAACATAAATATAATACTTCATAATCGCTGATAAAAAAAAGCCACTCTATTGCCATGTAATAGATGTAGTACAAAAAAAGCAAAAAACAGCCAAAACTTTTACAAAACTAAATGCTAAAAAAAAAGAAAAAAGACAAAAGTTGGTGTTGCTTTGGGATTCACTTCAGAGCAGTTTTTGTTCCACCATCATTTTTAATTGAATAATTTGTGGAGTTCTCATTTAACTAACCTTCAGCTGTCTTTTGGCTAATACAGAGCTATTGCCCTCACAAAAAAAAAAAAAAAAAGAAAAAAACCACAGTAGCTACAGTGTTTTACTTAATCTCTCCTCCCCAAAATGTTATTATTAAATCGTTCTTAAATTATATGGCTAATTCTTCTGGTTCAAATTCAAATTTATTGGGCAATGCACCCCAATTTTGCTGCTTGGTATCTAGCTAGATATAGCTAATCAGAGCTAACTACTTTTGGACTATTTACTAACATTTTCTTTACCTGTTTCTGACCTGAACTTTTTGAAAGTTTAAGGTCAGTTTATTCATAAATGTGTTTTTGAAGGTTGGAAATCTAGGTAGATACAGCTAGCTCGAAATTTATCTAGTTTTTTGTTTTTTGTTTTAATGCTAAAGATTCCTGAAAAAGTTTTGTTTTAATGCTAAAGATTCCTGAATGTATAATGGTCAAGTGTAAATAATCATGTACGGTTGTTATTCATGGTCATTTCCTTTTCTTATTAAAGTGTGTGTTCTTGTTGCTGTGAAGTTGACAGCAACTCTCTGACTGACGTGTCCTGAAAAAACGTGTGTGTTTTCCCGAGACTGTACGGATGTGTGAATTCAGCCCATATCTGGACTTTGTAGGACAAACTGTTCCGACTAATTTCAAAGTTTCCGAGCCGCGTCCCGAGGATAAAATTAACATGTCTGTCATAACATTCTCACCCAACTCTGTTCTCACATTGCTGCTACAGTTTGTGCGGTGTTAGCGGAACATATTTATATCTGTATACTCGGACACGGCGTAGGCTGGTAGGTGTGAACACTGTAGTTCGGGCTGCGTGGAAACCAAGAGCAGATTGACTTAGGAAAATCAATTTTGCAAAGAAAAAGAAAGCGATCTGTCAGGACACGAAACTCAGCACGGTGATTTCACCACGAGCAGCCAGGCAGAGCGTGTTTGAAGTGTGGCTCCACTCGCTTTGTTATTGAACCACGCTGGCCTATCAGGGAACCTCCCCATTACTGAGCTTCTTCAAACAAGACCCTGTGCCTGACCCTCCTTATCAAACATGCATCTGAAGAATTATTATTTTTTTACAGTAAAAATGTGTTGGATAATGGATACCAGACAGAGAAATGTATTATTAACTACAACAAATTATAATGAGAATACATAAGAAAATCTGCACGTCTTCGTCAGGGTCACACCATTTACTTCATTATTACTTTGTAACTGAGATTACTGTAGAACATGGTGCTGAATGAAGGGAGGCGGGGGTCAGACTCTGATCTAAATAAGGTCAAACTTCATAATATGTGAGGCTTTTTGACAGTTCAACTCCATAACCTCCGTCTGGTCTTAGCTTAGCCTGTTGGAGTTGCTCACTTTCCAGTCTGGAAAGTGAAGCTAACAGGGCAGTTAGTGCATTTATACAGTAGGCTATTTTTAGCAACCCACAGCGCTCCAGCAGACTGATTAAAACCAGAGTGAAACAGCAGTAAACATGTCAGACAGTTACACTGTGATAAAGCTGTTGACAACTGGTGAGTACAAGCAAAGTAGTAAAGTAAAACTACTCTTTCTGAAAAATGGTTTTAGCCAGATTGTGGTTAGCGATATGTTCAAGTAGCTAGCAAACATGCTAACTAGGTAGGAGAATAGCTTGCCTACTTAGTTTCGATCAGATTATGTTGTTTTAGATTGGATTAGATTACTTTAGATTAGTTGATCAGATTCTTTTAGATTGCCTCAAATTTAGATTGTCTTAGAATTTATAGATTAGATTAGATTAGATTAGATTGGATTACATTGGATTAGATCAAACCCGTCTACCAAGTTAGCCAATTCTTATAGGAGCTAACTTGTAAAGTTTCAGCTCGTCACTGTGAAGTGTTGTGGTAGTTTAGATTAGATGATGCAGATTAAATTATGTAGATTAGATTAGCTTCATCACGGGTCGTTTTTATCCCCACGTTCATTACCTGGCTAATGAACAAATCTAGCTACTTGTCCTGTTGTTATTAGACTTTAACTAGCCTAAATGTTAGCAGCCTTATTACCCAAACAAAGGTCGGTGACTAATGATATGTCTTTCCTTGATAAAATAATGTGCAGCAGTGGGGGGATTACGAACTTTTCTCCCACCAACTCACTATCATAATTGTTCAATTTAACGTCCATATCCCAGACTCTCTCTTCCTTCCACCCTGTACTACTTGCAGACAAACTGTTTTATCAGAGTTGACACACGGCTGTGAGTATAGCGCATGGCAAACTCAGCCTTCTTTATTAAATGGATCCAGCAGGCTCCGCTGGCGACTAAACAAAAGGTCATCTGGTTCGCCCCAAACCACATTTGATTGGAAGCATTTATCTCTTCTTTCCCCCAGAGTGCAGGAAAGTCATCGATACCTGTAACATTTACGGGGAGATGTCCATAAAATACGGAGAATAAGGCTGAAAATGCACAACTTGACTTTCTTATAATTAGATGTGCAGTGATATATTACTGCTACCTGTAGTGGGCCTGACCTGACCTGGATACCCAGTAAAAAAAAAAAATGTACAGTGTCCACATTTTTGTTTGTATTTTTGTTGCGACAAAGCTGATACATGAGAGTGGATGAAAAGTGTACATTTACTTGTAAAAACTGTTGTAAACAAACTTTAAAATACACCTTTTCTTTAAATGAGTGACTTGTTAATCAAAGGAAGAAAGTCGTTTAGCCAGAGTAAAAAACAAATGTTTTTTATGGCCAGCCAAAGTGTTAGCAAATAGCTTCTACAAAAATTCTACTCTAGTGAGTTTTAGGCACTTTTAAAATCTATTGTTTTGAACTTCAAGATAGCTAGCATGCGAGCTAACTCTAATTTACATGTACTCCTCTTGTTTTTAATTCTTGCTTTATTTCTCTGCTGACTTTGAGCCTATTTTATGTAAAATGTTTTGACTAATATTTCCGATATTTGTAGCAAACCTTAAACCCTGCAGTCAAGTGTTTGGCGGTCACGGCTACCAAATGACCCTGTCACATGATCATGTAACCGTTGTCACACACTGAGGACCACACAGACAGGTGGTTCAGACAGACCTGATGATTAGATGAGCCACTAGGGGCCACCGTTATGCTGTCACGTCTTGGCGCTACAGTACACGGCGTGTTATTAAATTGGTTTGATTCAACTCAGGATTCTTTATTCCTGAAGCCGAGTCTGACGGCGGCGTGCGATTGAAGTCACAGCCTCCCCGTGGAGATGAGTGCGGTTGTAACTCTACATACGAATGACTGCATTAAACCAGATCACTGCTGAGTGGTGGGAGGTTAAACCACTGTGTTTGTCAAAGCTGCAGACTGACAGTTGACGACATCAAAAAGTGAAAAGAACTGCGTTTACACTAAGACGGAATGAAGTTCAGAGAAAATGTCGTGAAAATTAATTTTTAAAGTTTTCTTTTATTTTCCTTTTTTATTTTCGTAGGCAGCATCACAATAGTATTTTTATTATTATTTTTTTATTTTAAGTTTTCTTTTATTTTCATTTTTTTATTTTCGTAGGCAGCATCACAAGGTGGAAAAAATAACATTAAGGAAAGGAGGTGGGATGTTTTTACTCCTATTCTTCTTTTTGTTTTGTTTTTTTGCCTTCTTTTTCTTCTTCCTTTTCTTCTTCTTCTTTTTCTTCTTCTTTTTTCCCTCTTCCTTTTGTTCTTCTTCCTCTTCTGTTTTATGGTTCTTGTTCTGTTAGTTCTTCTTGTTCTTTGACTCAGTTCCTGTTTTTCATGTTCTTCTTCGGTTCTTTTTCTTCTTCACGTCCTTGTTCTTGTTCCTTTTTCTTTACCAATGTTTTGTCCTTCCTCTTTGTTTTTTATTTGTTTGTTTTTTTTTGCTTTTATTGTTCTTTTTGTCATTGTTCTTCCTTCTGTTTCTTATTCCTGTTTTTTTCCTGCTCTTTCTTCTTCTTCTTTTTTCCCTGTGTATTGTTACAGATTTTGCCCCAATGTTTTTGACATCAACATTTCAACACATGGAACAACTAATTATCCTGGTTACCTGCAATTAGACACACCAAAAATAGAGTAACTAAAAATAAAATATAATTTTCTGAAACTGTTGTTGCCACGGTAATGATGTGTTCACAGAAAAACAATATCATCATGTGCAGCAACTGTGAATAAGATTATATATATATATATAAATATAAATATATATTGGCCCTGTATTTACAATATATTCCATATATACAGTCCTTTTTTATTCATTATATGGCCAAACATTGTCTGTATATGAGTTCCAGTGAATATATTGTTTATTTATATGATTTATGCCACTAACCCCGTGTGTCAGTTACTGCCACCCGGGAGACAATGACTGACTGTCAACCATCTGTTGTTAGTGTTTATCAGTAAGACAACAACAACAACAACAATATTTTATCAGAATAATAAATGATATTTAATGTTGTGAAGGCAAACGCTCTTCATCATTAAAACCACACGTCCTGGAATTTACATTCTGTGTAGAGTTGTTCATGGAATTCATCAGTTTGTGTTAAAGTGGTACCAATTATACAGAGAACTCACCAGAACATTCCTTTTTCCCTTTGTGCCTCCCGTTCATAGGCGGAATATTAAAAAGCTCCGTGAGCAGCAGCCACAGCCGTGACTCTGACAACATAATGAATTAAATCAATTAACAAAAACTCCACTGGTCTGTGGAAGGACCATGAGATGTGAATGAACATGTTCACGGTTTACACTCAAGGTTATCAGGCGCAGATGGACGGCTTGGAACAAAAACACAAAGGCACACATACAAACTTAGCAAAAAAGAAAAGGAAGTGATGAAGTTTGTGGAGGTGAAGGACGAGCTGCACAGAGTTTGGCTTATATCTGGTGCAGTGAATGGACGAGGAGACAAAGAGAATAAAAGCAGCAAATACAAAAAAAAAAAAAAGAAAAAAAAAAAACACCTCTCAAATATATTTCTGATTACCAGCATTTTCAAATTAATCCCATTTTCACAGGAATAGTTCCAGTTCCTTTAATTCCAGATTTAAAGGGCACACATTACCAAAAAACATGCCTTTGGTTTTTGGAAACTTTAGTAGTAGTTCTAGTAGTTCTAAAAAAAAAAAAAAAAACTTTGCTGTGTAGCAGCTAAAATATTTTGTATTCAAGTACAGTACCACTGCTATGACCTGTATTAAAATACAGCTTTAGTCCACACGGTCATTTGGATGCACTCCCTCACCCAAACTAAATTTGGATTTGGTACCTGGTCAGAACCTTGNNNTTGAAATGATAAAACCACACACGTCCAAGAATAACAGGAGTGTGTTGCACAGCATAGCTACTAGAGGGTGCTAAAGTACTATTGGCTGTACACAAACCATAGTTTGAGAACCACAAGATAAGACATTTTGACATTTTCTTTTCAAATATTGTACCATTTTGAAATAAAAAAACATAAATATATGTCTGTGCATTTAAGTAGTTAAGCATTAAATGCATAATTTCAAGGTATTTTTTTACATGGTACGAGGTCCAAATTTAAAGAGTAGATAAAGTTGGGGTCTGTGGTCCAACAAAGTTTTTAGGGCTGAAAATCACCTCCAGATTTGGTGCCATAATCTGCTGATTAAAAAAAAAAAAAATCAATCAATCAATTTAATTTTTTCATCACTGAGACTCTCACTGTGCTCACCGTCCGTGGTCTCATATGTTAATTTAACCTACGGATTAACTTTTGTCTCCATTTCCCCCCAACCTGCTCGAACCATATACGGTGAAAAGTGAATAAAACAAGTTGTAAGTCTGCCGCCCCGTGTTCGCCTCCAGGCATCAGCCGCAAATGCAACAAATATGCAAATGATCCATCGATCTAAATAGTAGTTCCTAACCAACCGTATGCGTCCATGCTCTGTGTGAATAACACGGTGACGGCACACTAACTACACTTACCATGAATTTTTAATGTAAGCCCGGTGCCGGTGCAGAGCCTGCGGGGGTTGCAGATCCAGCCGCTTGCTGGGTGTTACATTACTGCCACCGTTTGGGCACAGAATAAAATGGTCGCAGTCAATATTTAATATCGGTGAAGCACGTGAAACTACAGCCAGTCAGATCCACCTGTACGTGCTGCGCTTCAGTAAAGTCTGTTATTACAGGGCGGACTTGTAAAGTCCAACTTTCTTTAGATTGGCTTCATTTCAGTTCATTTTTTTGTCTCAAACAAAAATCACAATTTCCTGCCTTGTTATGGCGTAAAATTAAAATCCAAAGAGACATAAGGCGCAGCAGGCTAATAAAAGTCTCTGTGAAGGTCTACAGGCGTCCACTTTTCTGATCTTTCTGCTTCCTTTAAACCGGTAATAACACTTTTGCTTCTCTTTCTTGAACAGCCTCTGCATGACTAACTCCTCTAATTAATGCCACAGTCACTGTAGTTCCTCACTCCATTCCTTGATTTCAGGCAAAGAAAAATCCAGCCTGTGTCCTTAACATTTCCGTACAAGTCATCCAAGACCAGCGGTGTTCAGACTTTGTTAAAAAAAAGTAGTCTAATTTTATCATTTAAATACAACTGAGAGCAAAAGCGTATCTTTTGTAACACTTGACTTCTGAGTTCTAGTTCATCTGCTAATGTGTTTACACGCCCCCGCCCCCAGTTTTAAATAATGTCTGCAAAATATTATAAATGTTTTATCATCCCAAGGTAGATAAACAACAAGAGGTGAGTCTATTAAAACTTGGCCCATAAATATTTAAACGCGGAAATGCACAAAGCTAAGCAAATATCAATCAAGTTAGCCAAATTTAACATCAATTAGCCAAGGTTATACAGAAGTCCAGCTAAGGACGTACGCTAATTCAGAGAGAGCTGAATTTTCGATTTACAGACAACAGAAGGCAAATATTAGCCTATTTTAAATTAGCTGAAAATGTAAGTATTGAGCCAAAAACTAACACCTTAAAAGGTGTGGGGAAAAAAAGAAAAAAAAACCCAACAAAATATAAATGGAGAGAAAATCCCAAAATATAGCAAATGAGAAAAAAAAGGGAAATTAAGGCTTGACTAAAAATAACAAACCATCAGTCTAAAATTTCTTTGGAAAAATTAAAAAAAAATCTTTAAACTGTAGTTTCACTTTTAAGGGCAACAAAATTAAAGACTAATATTTTAAAAGGAAACGAGCAAAAACAATGGAAAACAAAACTAAGCTAATGCCAAAAACACCTTTAATGGATATAAATATATGAAAAATAACCAACCAACACTGCTAACGACACTGCTAACAAAGTTAAATTTTTCTTTTCGTCCAACTGACCATTAAAAGCCCAATTTCATACACTGCTAAGAAAGTTAAATTTTTCTTTTCGTCTGACTGACCATTAAAAGCCCAATTTCATACAGCAGTTGGACCTAGAGCTGTATTTTAAAAGGACATGCCCTGAAATAACACACCTTCCCTTGGTCTCCTGCAGTAATGAAAGTATTATTGACACCTAAGCAACAAAGACACTTCCCTCACACACACACACACACACACACACGTCTGTCCCTGGATCTCTGAAGAAAGATTGTTTCCAGTTTCTCCTTCTCCTTGTAAATGTATTATTTTCTTCTACAGACACCAGAAATCTCAGAAACCATCTTGAGTGGCAGCCGGGTATTTGACTCTGTCCTGTGTTATTTTTTTTTACACTTGGCTTCCGTCGCCTTATTCCTGATCGAACCTGATATCACAGACAGATTGGGGGGTGAGGAAGGGGGGGAGAGAAAAGAAGGTAGTCTTTACCTTTTGCTATCTGCCAGCCTAATCCCTACGGAACACAACTTCATTTTCTTTTTTTTTTCTTTTTTTCACAGCCACCCTTGACTCTTTACCCCGAACTCTTCCTGTGTTTCCTAATCATTACACCAAAGTTTCTCCAATCCTCCCACGCCGTCTCGTCTCACAATAACTCCACCTAAATCCCAGACATCCAGTTTCAACGGTGATGCTTTCAAATGCCTTCTCCTCTTTGCAAAAAACTCAAGTCAAAACATATTTTCGTTTTTCACACTTTGTCACACTTTTGTCTGCTCTTTGCTGGAGACTGTAATTTCTGTGGCCACTTGTGGATTTCTGACAGTTTAGAAAAAAAACAATTTTTTTGAAAAAGTTTGCCTACGACTGTTCTATCGTATCGTATCGTATCGTATTGTATGGTATCGCATCGTGTCGTATCGTGTCGTATCATAACATATCGTATCGTACCTCCAAAAAAACCAAAGCTTGCAAAAGTGTATTCAATGATCTCCTCCTAAAACAACCACTGCAACTGACAACTCAAAAGAAAAAACCTAATTAACAATTAAAAAAAAAAAAACATCCAACCATTAAAAGTAATTTCCCTCCGATTCAGCCAACTCTGACTTCCCATCGATGGGAATCACCTGAACTAACGCCTGACTTCCTCCTTTGAGGTTTGCTCTTGCGCACTGACAATGAAGATTCAATATTCAACAGTCAATTTAATTATGAATTAATTTAATCACGTCTTGTAATGCAACACAAGAGTGCGCCCAGCTGATTAACACCAAATTAGAGCAGTATTGCCACCAACTGCTGGTGTAGTGCGGAGTTCATTCGTTGTTGTCTCTTAGTTTTCACCGTTGTACGAGTCAAAAGCCCAGAACAATTGTGCACTATTGGCCAAAAGGCCAATAGTGAGGCAACGGACGTAGCATTTCTGCTAATATAAAGGTATTTTAATTTGCTTATCTTTACCTTTATGTTTAGTGTACTTCTCTTCCTCGCTCTTTATAAATGTAGCTATTTCTTGTTCACTTCCTCGCTCTTTATAAATGTAGCTATCACTAATTTTAGCAGCTATAAAACTAAAATATTCTTAAAATACCTCCTTTTAATATATAGCATTAGCATAGTTTAGCTAATTTTGACCTCTATGTCTGACGTTTCACAGTTTTGCTCTACATTTTTTTTATTGTGAAATGTTTTATCTCTGAGCAAAGTTTTGAGTTTTGACTGTAGCTGACTAGTCCTAAAATAGTTTGAATCTTTAAAGCTAACGTTAGCTTTCCAGGGAGCTAAGTTTTAGCTTCGGGCTAAATTTGATCGATATCTAGCCATATTTTCAAACACGTTTGATTATTTATCAGCTGACTTTAATACTTATGGGAATATTGATTTACTTCAAACTATGAACTACAGTATATGTCGATATGCTACATTTTTTCCATTTTTGGTAGCATTTTTCATTATTGTTCTCCATCTTGCGAACTTCAACGTCATATTATTTGCTAAATAGTGACACAATTTTATGTTCTGACTAAATTATTTAAATTTCTCCTGTTAAACATAGCTTTTTCTTTCATCTTGGTCTAGTAAATGTTGGATTGACATTGATATGTGAAATGCTCATTATCAAGTGTAAAATCATGCCTGTATATTAAACCCAGGATGTACTTAAAACACGCAGCACCTTGTTACCATCGGCATTCAGCTGGTTCCTACAGCTGGCTCTCGTGTTGCTGCTGTTCTTGGCGTGATATTTCATCATAATGGTTCCATTTAAAGTGTCAATCACATGTTCCTTTCTGATGCAAATAAACTGGATCCTGTCAGGCATCCATGTGCTCCCCCTGTCACTCACCTGTCTGCCTCACCTCCAAGCTGATCAGAAGGTTTTCAGATAAGCCCTCACACTTGTTCTTTTACCCTTTTACACTTTTGTGCAGCGGCAGCAGCAGCAGATGTTTCAGCCTCTCAGCATCCATCCAGCTCTACTCCTGAATTTCTCATTTGACTGAGCACAGACAGGGTGAGAAAAAAAAAGGAAAATTGTAGAAAGAAATATCAGAAAAACCTTGCAGGGCTTAGGCCACCGTCCAGCCTTATCCGTGACATGGTTTTCCCTCAAACGTTTCTGCCCTGCAAACAAGTTTATGAAGGTGCAGAAGATCAGGGACAGGGCTTTGAATGACAAAAAAATGAAGCAGACTTGCTTAAGACTTGAAACCCCCACGGGGACCTTCCACCGTTTGCTCTGAGTGCAGTGAATGAAATCTAAATGCTGTCATTTGCATATATTTCTTGTGGAGAAAAGAGAAACACTATGGGGAGCGTCTTTAAATTAGGGATGTGTTTATTTCCTGGTCTGGGCTGTTTAGCATTAAACGAAATCCAATCTCTGTTTAGATAGCAGCAAATTAGGCACGTTTAATTATTATTTTTTTCCCCCGTGTTGCTGTTGTTGTTGTTGTTGTTGTCTGAGGTGTTAGGATTAACCCGGGCTGTTTGCATCCATCCGTCTCCACTGATAGCTGAGGAAAAGGAGCTGACATGTTGCTAACAGATTTACAGTAGGATGTAGAGGGGATTAAAGCTGTTCAGCATGGCTGGATGCAAGAAATGATGAGTGGATCTCAGTCAAAAAGTCTCACACCTTTCGGGAGTTCATTATCTCACTGAGATGCTTTTTTCCCCGGGAAGCACAGGCCGTGTTTTTTTCACCGCGGCTCACTGCTGTTTGCTTCATTATATTGGCTGCTGCCTGCCTGAAAGAGCTCACTCACAGACAGTTATTAATTATTATTCACACACACGTGTACGTATATTCACACAGAATCTGCATCAAATATTTAAAGACATGCTAGTTAGCATCAAAGTATTATCGTTAGCCATGGAACACCAGATTTTTCTTATTTCTTAGGGGAAAATATGTCGTTCACCTGGCCAGATTTTTCTCATTTCTCACTCTTAGGGGAAAATATGTCGTTCACCTGATCTCTGGTGATGTGAGTTAAAGGTTTTATGCATGCAGTTCTCTCCAGATGTAAAGTTAACAACTAGGAGTTCCCCTTGATAAAATGTTCCTCCAAGGATGAAGTCCATCTAGGATTCCATGGTCTTCAGAAGAAGAAGCTGATCAAAGAAATTACAAATTCAAATTTCTGGACAAAATAAACACAAGATGTCGTCAAAGAATGTTATTTCCAAGTTTATTTCCAGTGCAATGTTGCAAAAAAATAATAATAATAAAAATTTGCAATGCAAAGTACAGCAGGAGAAAAAGTTCTGGCTCAGTCAGAGTCGAGTCCCGAGAGTCTTGAGTAGAAACCCAAGTCAATGATGGAAACTTTTTTTGTGACGTTCACCAGGTTTTAAGTCATTAAAAGTGAGTTTGAGTTGAAGACAAAACTGAGCTTCTGATTTACCGTAAGGTCACAAAATTAACAAGTCAAATAAACTGAGCTTCTGATTTACCACTTTAGGCGTAAGGTCACAAAATTAACAAGTCAAAAGGGCTTGAGTCACAAAAATAAGCTTCAGCTGAGTGACACAGCTTCAGGTCCGAGTCCAAGACCATGTGTAGAAAAGCCATTTTTAGGATTATACATCAAAGTCAGGAGCAAGTCCAGTCGAGTCGAGCCACTAGGGCTCAAGTGAGAATCTGAGTTCCTCTAGAAAAGCCGAGTTGAGCTCCTTAAGGTTCTAGGCTGAGTTCTCTTCAGTTACAGCACAAGTTCAAGTCTCCCAGTCATTCTCCAAGTCACTTTAGAAAAACATCAATCAAACTAGAATAACAACTTGTTCAGTGAAAAACATATAATCCCTGTTCATTCCTTTTACTCAGCTTGTGAATGAACTTTGACCCTCTTCCTGTTTCTCTTTGACAGATCCTCTGTGGTTCCCTGTTCCTCAGATAACAAGGACTTTAACACAAGCACCGGCTGTAAACATGGCTCCTGTTTTGATGGAGTCCCCTGAGAGGCCCTACAGGTGCTGACTCCTTTTAACTGGAAGACTCTGGCTTGACGTTCCATCACTCTGACCATGTAGAGGAGTCCGGGGGGAGATTTCTGGTAATCCACTATGATTTACCGTCGTCCGTCCTGATCCCGAGTCAGTGGAGGGATTGTCAGCTTCCTGTGCCTTAACCCAGTCACATCTGCAGGTACACACCCCAGACTGCTGAGTGTCTTTGCCTGAGTGTACCTGTACGATTGTCAGGAATAAATGCAATGTTTGTCGCGAACTGCAACAAACTGTGTTTGCAATACCAGGTATCTAAATATAGTCTTCAGTCTCATGGTTGACAGTGGGATTTGTTAAAGCCACATGAAACAGTTTAGATCATATTTATTTACTTTTTCAAGCCCATATTGTCACTTACAGGTGAAATAACTCGGTCGTGATTTGGATTTTGTACCTATTTACGTGGTTTCCTCCTTCCTCCGTCTGTCAGTGGCTGACGGTCTCTGATGTATTCACACAGTCGCGTCACACAACTGCAAATACGAGGAGCCGCTGAGGCTTCCTCGGAGTTTTGTGAAAAGGATTTTCTGGGCTTGTTTGTCTTAACAGCCTAGCAGGATGTATGTTTGCCTCCCCCCTGTCCTCACCTCCTATGAACAAGCCCCCTCTCCACCCCACCCCACGCCTCCTTTCCCCTGCATGATAGCTTCCTCACACTTCCAATCCCGTGATGCTTTCCAGCCACTGATGGAGATGCATTCTGTATTTGATCCGCTCATGGGTTTCAGAAATGACTTCACAAGAATCGGGGACGGTGTGGTGTTTCTTTGTTTTGTTTTGTTTTGTTTTTTGTTTTATCTGTTTTTTGGTTCTTTTTTTTGTGCCTGCAAGAAATGAAAATGATTTTGTAGATATGAGCACAAAGCACAAAGGTGTTAAAAATAGATTAGAAACAGATAAAGGAAGACAAAGGCAGAGAGATTGTTGTGGAGACGATCTGATGGTAAGTGGAGGGGATTTTAATTAAATGTGATTGAGTTAAGTGCGAAGATTGTTGGTTTCCGCACAAACTCGTATTTAATTTGCTGTGTTGAGTGCCTGGCTGGTTAAAGGAGTAGATGAGTGAATTTGTTTTCCGACCAGGTTGTCAGTTTAAGTCCAGCTGCTGCCAGCGTGTCTTTAGAAACACAGCTGACGTCCACAACTGAAATTTATTTAAAACTGCAACTTGCTGTGCACTAGATCCGCTCTCTAAACTTCTCTAAACTTCTCTAAACTCAGCACTGCCCCTAGTGGATGTATTGCTTAACAACCTTGCCAAACATAAGACGGAAAATTAACTCAGATGAGACGTAAGATCTTTGGCACAGATGTAAAATGTTACATTTAAATCAGGGTCAAACCGACTAGTTAGAGCTGCAGCCTTCCTGAGAACCACCACCTAGAAGAACTTGTCTAGTTCCTCCTTACCTCCGGTGACTAACCAGCGTTGAGAGGTCACGTGACTCATTAAGTGTCGAGAACATTTTCTTAAACCGTACCCTTTTAAAAAATGCATGAATGAAGATGAAGAAGCATGAATTTAAAATTAGTTTCTAATCCACTTAACATTCTTAACATTGCTCCGTTCAGGGACGATTTCTATGGTTAATTTGAGTCTCGGCCCTCTGCTGTTGAGAAGCATGTGGGGCGGCTTATCAGGCTTTTATTTTTGTTCTCCTTGTAATGACACAAAGTGTATTTCAATTTAGAAAAAAATAGTTTCTCATATATTACAGGGCCAGACTTTGTTCACTTTTGAGCAGCTTTCACAGTTTTCATGTAATAAAGACAATTCATTTCTATAAATAAGTTATGTAATCATACAATTCAACAAATTGAAATGGATCTGGAGGTCTTCAAAGCTGTGGTCATGTTGTAGAGTTCAGGGTTATTCAAATGTTTTTTTTTTAATTATTTCCGTTGAGCATACATCTGCAATAATATAAAGTTTGTATTATTTTTTACTGTGGATGTAAACGCCTCATCCATCCACTGTGATGTTGAACATTAATGTATTTGTCATTCACATTAGTGACCTATTTTAGACTTTGAACTGCAGTAGGAAAACACACAACACTGGCTGAACGGTGTGGAGCTGCTGTTGTGGTTGTTATGAAGTACAGGCGAGTGCGAGGGCCTTCACACCAGAACTGTTATTTCTGATTTGGATTTTTCAAGCCTTTCTGGGCTTACCGTAAGTTTGCCTTTGATTTTTTGGTGCAAAAACATTTCTGTAAAAATAAAATATACCAGAACATGATTAAACTTTTTTTTTAATTCCAAGGACATTAGTCAAAGCGATTAAACCTATACTATACTATACTATTGTCTTGTTGTTGTTGGTTTGAATACTAACCTACCAAATCAGATGTGATCTGTTGAGGATAAACCTGTTGTAAGAACTGACTTTTAGAATTTTGAAACCTCTCTCTCTCTCTCCCTATATATACATATATATAGCTGGGCAGAGTTTCTGTGCATGTTCACTCACTCTAAAATGCAACTTTTTTGGGGGGCTCTGGAAAGAGATGATAAATGGAGAGGATTTCAAAGGGTCCTCGCACAGACACAATTCATTTCTGACAAGAACACACAGACGGTGGATTTAACCGGTTTGGAAAAGTCGGCCGGGACACTGGCACTGTCTAACTTGAAGGTAAAGGCTTAAATTGAGAAACATGTTTGTGTGTCTGCAGCTGCTGCTCCACGCTCACATCTGAGGGAACGAAAAATCAGGAGAGAGACACATTTCCATAATTCTACTCAGGACCTAGACTGAGAAGAATATTTTAGGGCCTCTGCACCAGTGCCACCCGCTGTGATCCAAAACACAAATCCCCCAGTCACTTCAGCTCCTAATTTCAGGCATTATAGACTTCTGAAGTAGACTGTAATTAATGCAGACTTTTCCTTGAGGTAAACAGGGATTTTAGAGCAGATTCTATTAACTACGGCGTTAGCCTTGCCTCCGGTTTTGCTGTTAACTCCATGATAAATTAAAAACAAAAACAGGGGTTATTGATAGGATACAAGGACTGGAAGGAGAGATCGATACGTACTGGGAGACTGGTCAGGTGAGGAGGGGTCCAATGAGAGGTGAGAACACCATAGAAGGTTTTCCTGTTAGTGAGCTGCAGCTGTCTGCAGGTTCAAGGAAAAGAAGATCTGTAGGCAGCAACTTTGAGTGACATTGCTTTAGGCTAGTGAGGGTAAGGACTAGGAATAAACACTGGGGAGAAAAAAAAAACAAGTAGAGAAAAAGTTATTTTAAGAGAAATCATTTAAGGTTATCACCAAGAAGACCTGAAGTTGCTTGAAGAAGGTGAAGGAAGTGAAAAGAAATAAGACAAAAAAACAGCAAACTCTGGCTAACAAGGAAACTCCTGTAGTTACTTTTCCAACACCTCAAACAACAGGCAGGTACGTGGAGCAAAAGGCCAATGTTTCCAGTACGGAGAGATAGCCTCGCTCAACTACAGTGCACTTAGCCGCAAATTAGAGCTTTGTGTTATAAATTGGCCTCCTTTGTGGCGTTCACTTCTTGTAACAAGTGAAAGATTTATTAGAAGAAAGAGCTGTTAGAGGAAGCTGGGGAGCAGACTGTGCTGCTAGACGGAGGCCAGAGGTTTATGGACCCCACAAGTGTGAGTGTTGACGGTAAAAAATAGTTTTTATGATCTGACAGTTGGAAACAGTGTACAGTAGTTTTGTCTTTGGGATCACATGGTGTGTGTTTTTTTTCAACCATTTATTTCTACAATTTTATTTGAAGTAGTTCTCAATTATTTCACTTGGGGACATAAATGTTTTCATGCCCCCCATCCCTCGGCTCACACCCCGCAAATTGAAATACTATCTGTACCACTGTATAAGTTGCTGCCACCTAGTGATTGGAGGCTTGTTATCATTCAAGCATTACAGCAGTGGTACACTTCTGTCCAGCGAGCAGTATTCCAGTACTATTTGGGAAGTACTGGTTTAACTGGCCATTATCACCCAGTTTTGATACTGAGGCCTCTTTTTTTTTTTAGCGTTATTAGCAGCCGCAGAACTCTTTCTATGTCTGCAGTCTGTGTTTTTCCTTCTCAGCCAATCAGCTGCAGTGAGTCTTTTCCAGCTTTAAGTAGAGTGATTGAATGATTGCAAAGGTCTACTTGAAAAATCACTAATTGACCTTCAGCTTGTCAAGAGGCTTTTCACTGATTAAACCATAGACAATCTGGACCGTCCAACCGTAGCTAAGAGACGTCCATGTCTGGATAGCATTCAGCGCCCAGTCACGTAATGTGTCGCGTTATGCGTTTTTGGCGTGTTGTGTTTTATATGGGATGACATATGTGGTCATCAGATGAACTGATATCAAATCTTATAAGACAAGTGTCTAGATGTGCATTATGGGAGATGTAGTTCATGGTAAAGTTAGGTGAGTATACTGAAATTGACCATTTCATTGAGCCCAACCAGTAAATACGGAGTAGACTATGCTGCTGACTTTTATTATAAGACCACCATGTGTGTTAAGCACTGATGGGCCATATAAAATGACATGGTGGGCCAGCTCTGGCCCACGGGCCTTGGGTTTGACACATTGTGAATGCAAATCTAAAACTAGCTTGTTTGTATTGTTTGACATAACAGCCCCTAACAGTCGTCATTGGTCGATACAGCTCACTCCAGGCAGCTGAGTGTACCGACAAAACCATCACAGCTTCCCAAAAACTGAAAGTTTCTTTCGCTCAAAACGACTTCATTCCAGGTTTGATTTGACAGATTATTTCTCCCTCGGTCTCCTTCTACCTTCTGACACACCAGTAAAAGGCCAATACCAGCCACAAAATGCTGTTTCCTTCCCCTATTTTTCCTCAACTGATTGCAGTCTCTGCCTTGTGACTGAAAGTTTGTTTCTTCCTCTTAATGACTTCCACTCTGCTGTCATCCGGGCCGCGCTGTTACAGAAAAGATCAGCTGTGGGAGAAAATGATTCCAAGTCATCTCTGGGAACTCGAATTTGAAAAATCTGAGGTACACTTTGACTCTGGTTTTGAAAAGCAAGAGGCTTTTTCTTTAGTTCTTTCAACACTGGCAGCTTCTGAAGCCACTGGCAGGCTTTGGAACGCAAACTCAAGCTTTACTCAAAGAATATTTTTTAGTTGTTTTCCACAGGAAGTCTGCAATCTGCTATTGGTCCATGGAAGTAACTAAAATCTGCTATCGGTCCATGGAAGTAAATAAGTAACTTAGTTAGCTTGATCGTCATCTCCTCAGGTGGTGGGTCCACAATGGTAAAGACCCCTGGTTTAGACAGTTGTTTTTAGGCTAAAAAATTGAGACATAGTGAAGGCAGTGATGCCTCAACTGTCATAAGAAAAATCAAATCCCTATTACCAGTGAAATCTTTTTTTTGGTTTTATTGGTTCAAATTGCACTGACGCGAAACAGGTCGAAATAGACTCTCCAGTTGCTTAATGAACCTTTTGAGTATGTAAGGAACGTACAGGTTCCCTGTAGTTCATAGCTAAGTGGCTAAATTTAGGCTAATTACAGTCGAAGGTTCGTCAGAGATAGGAGAGGTTTTTTTCAAATTTTTAGTACATCTGTGTCAAATTGAACATTGTTGAAATCTCTCAGTGAGAATTTGTCAATAAACAGAAAATACTGACTGCATAAAGTGTATATATATGTATAAGATTTTACTTGGTTGGCCTACGATGTTTATTGCCCCCCAGGTATGGTTTATTTGGCATAATCTAACCTTTTACAATAATACAATAATAAACCGGACAGTCAGGATACCGCAGGGCGGACGACACACAACAACAGGAGAGAAGTGTCAGTCGGAGTTTAAAGCTGCGGCGCAGAGCACAGGAACATACATCCACCCTCTGCCCCCCCGCCCCAGGCCTGGTCCAATTCACCGTACCTGCTCCACATCCAGGCTTGTGCACAGTCAGTCATTTTAATTAGCCATCCTTGACACGGCTGTGATATGTCACATGTGAACAGAGGCTGCATGGAGGGGCTACTTGTTAGCGATAACAGCTGCAACGCCGCGGCCCGTAGTAGTCTGTGAGCTTTTTCAGGCAGATAGAAAGTGAGTCACGGCTGGTAAAGTGAACATAATTAACCCCCAGGGAGCAGAATGGGAGGCCAGATCTGAGGGCTGGCAGCCAGCACGGGTGAAGAAGGCAGTGGAGATAGGCCTGCCTCTGTGTGTGTGTGTGTGTGTGTGTGTGTGTTTACAGTAAGTCTCCTAAACAATCGATGTAGAGAGTTAAATATTTAATAACAATACAGTGGGAGCAGCCATTACTGCATAAAACAACCTGACATTCCTGTTGGGATTTTTAATTTATTTATTTATTTTTTTTTATTTAACTTAGGCACAATAAATGTTCATTAGATTAATAAACTAAAAGAAAAAAATAGCAACATATACACAAACCATTTGTTGTTAATGTTTACTACAGGTTAATATAAGCGGGAAAACTAGATTGCAACAGCCAACGGGAAGTTTTTCTATTTTGAATTTTTTCATATTTGTTCTTCTTTGTTACATGCCTTTGATATTTTTTCTCATTAACAGTGTCCAATAGTAACTTTAAATTAGTTCAGTGAAGAATCTGAATGAGATTGAAATCTTCCAGTTCTTCATCTATTTTCTCTAATTCTTTTTTTTCACAGTTCTTCATCTTCTTTCTCTAATTCTTTTTTTTATTATTCTTTGTTACCTTTTCCTTCCATGTTCTGTCTCCATCCCCAAATCATTTCTTCTCTGTCTTTTTCCTCCCCCCTTTTTTTCTTGTTTTCTTCTTTACCTTTTTCTATCTTCTCTCCTAACTTGTTTTCTTAACCTTGATTTTGGAATTTTTCTTTACCTTTTTCTATCTTCTCTCCTTCTTCATATTTTTTATTTTATTTTTTTTCTCCAAATTTCATTTTAATTCTCCTTCTTTTTTTTACCCCGTTGTGTTTTTTTTCTTTGCCTTGTTTTTTTTATAACAACAACAGTAAGAAATGTTTCTATATCTTCTAGGTCTTTTCTGTCTCACTCTTTTTGTGTCTTATGTTATATTTCCTTCTTTTTTGTTGTCTTGCCTTTTTTTCACTCTGTTTGTATTTGTCTTGTCTTCTTTTTCTGTCTGTTTTTACTTTGGGTTGATTTTTGTTTTTCTTCCTTTTTTTGATTTTCTGTCTTTGTTTTCTCTTTGTCCTCCATTATCATATATCTATTGTCTCACAAAAACCTTCCAGGACCCACACAGTCGATGGTGCAATCACAGTGATACTCTAACACTGCTAACAAGTGTATTAACAGGTTTGACAGTAAGAGTAAAAAAAAACATATTTAGCATTTATTTGTCACACTGTGACCCTGAAGAATCTTCCAGAATCGCTCCAACTGATTAAACCGATGTGAAAAGCCGCGGACACTGAGGTGAACTGGAGCTCAGCGTTTCTTCTAAGAGAAGCTTTGGAAGATGGAAGATCCTGTGAGATCCTGTGTGACCGAGTCAGAAACGCTCCATCACTCAGGCTTTTAAGAGTGGTTAGAGGGAAGACATTTTGAGTAAAAAGACATATGACAGCCCACTCTCGGTTTCCCCAAATGGCATGTTAAAGGGCCCTGAAAGCTTGATGGAAAAAAAAAGATTCTGGGAAGTGATGAAACAAAAATTGAACTCCTCGGGCAGAACTCCAAGCACTATATGTAGCAATTACCAGACACAGTTCATCTCTTTTTGTGCAAATAGCATCCCAGAGGATGGTGATGTGGGCAACACTCTGATATTCACAGGCTTTTTAGTGGCTGGAGGAACGGCGGGACTGGAACCGCTGCTGCTGCTGCTGCTGCTGCTGCTGCTGCTGAGGTCACATGACTTTCTTTTCAGGCAACGGTTCACCTTTTGACACAACAACGACCTGAAGAATGAAGACACATAACACTTTGGATCAGGGACAGCGCTCTGAGTCCCCTACAGTGACCCAGTCAGAACCTGGACTTAACAGGACTTCTGTGGAGAGACCTGAGCGCCACCTTCCATTCGACTGGAAGAATGTTCTTCATGATTCTGATTCTACTTTCTGTTGTCAAGACTCATAATACATGGCTTTCTTAACGCCCAAATTTGGTTCAGTCAACTCCGACTGACTGTCTGCCAAGAAAGACAGACGTTGGACTTTGGTTGGTTAGTGGCCCCTAATTTTTCCCACAGCGCCCCCTTTTGGTGGTAGGACTATTGCTCAAAACCTCAAATGAATTTTATCTAAAACCATGTGACTCTCACCTATTTGCTATTCAAACTGAACAAAGGAAATGAATCACAAATCAATGCACCTTCCCTACTGTGTGACAAATTAAGAAAAACATTTGCTTCAAATTAATTTTTTTTTTTCCAGTGTATCTTCTGTTATTCTTCATTTTTTCCAGTGTATCTTCTGTTATTCTGACTAAAAATAGTCAGAGTAACATGCTCAGACGTGATCGTGATGTTCTGTGACGCAGACTCTAAGCTCTGGAAATTTCACTTTAAACTTTTCCTCAGTAACTTGGACTTTGAGATGAAACTCTGGGGATTTGACGTAAAGTTATAATGTGACTCAGACACTTACACTTATCTTAAAGAGAGTCCACAGACTTTGAACAACTTCACCCCTTAATTGGACACAGACTTGAAACTCTGTGTCCGGCTCGTGTTTTAGACATGGATAGAAGGATGGATACAGTATAGGAATGGATGGATGGATGGATGGACGGATGGACGGATGGATCTGTTGGTGGGTCCGTATGTAAGTAGGTAGGAAGGTAGGTATGGTGGGTGCGTATGTAAGTAGGTAGGAAGGTAGGTATAATAAGGTAGGCTGTGAGATTGGTGAGAAGGTAAGTGGGTAGTTAGGTAGGTAGGTATATAAGGTTGTTGGATAATGGATGGATTTGTAGATTAAGTAGGATTAGTAGCTTAATAGATAGGTTGGTAGAAAGGTAAGAGGATTTGAAGGTAAAATGGTAGATTGTTTGAATGGAAGGTAGCTTGGAAGGTGTTAGGTTGGGGGTGTAGGTAGGTAGGTATGTATAGATAGGTAGTAGGTTTGGAGGTACACTCGATCCATCAATTAGTAGCTTGGTAGGATGGTAGATTTGAAACTAGATGTAGATCAATTAGTAGGAAGTTAGACTAATAGATTGGTACGTAGAAAAAAAAATGGAAAGATACATTAGAGAGATACTTTATTTTTCCGGAGGAAAAAAGTCTCTAATTCAAAGTTTTAACCAACCTTAAAATTGGTTGTTCCAATCATTAGAACTGATGTGGAGGGGAAAAAAATCTTTCAGCTCCTGATGAAGAGAACAAACTCCAGGTAGACCTGTGGCTGGTCTTAAAGAGATAGAAAGATCTTTGGAGCTGAGCTCTTCTGCTTGTTTGTTTTTTTATTTAAATTATTTTTCTGCGTTGTTTAAATTGTTTCCCCTGGAAAACATGGTTCGATTCTCAGTGGGACCAACCTGCGTAGAATAAAGGTAAAATAAAAATAAACAAATAAACCTGACAGACACCGAGTAAGTGGCTGCGATCTGGGAAACAAAGACTGTACAGCACCGCCCTCTAGTGTAAATTTGATGTTACCACAATCAGTCAGTCTAAATAAAAACAAAAACACAAACAGAAGAGAAAAGGTAAAAGACAGAAACGCAGGCGTTGAGCTACTGTTTAGCTAATGTTAAGGTTTAAATTACTCAATAAAAAACCAAAGGGTCACACAACGGTTGACGTAGTGTTCTTGTCTGACAGCAACATAAATCCTTAGCCTGCTTCTGGTATTAGACCCAAAAGGGTGAATTAATATGAATAAATGAAAAGAAAAAATAAGATATTTCTACATCTTCTGAAGAAAAATGTATCTGAGAAAAAGGCTGAAAAGTTACGTTGAAGTCACTCGGTTATTTATTCACATCTGATGTGGGTTTTAAACGCGCTCTGGAGCTGCTGACTCTCTCGTGTATTAGTATTTTAATCTGGTCCAAAGTTTGAACAACCATAGCCTGGAGCTGTGATATTAAAAACCAAAAGGTCAACAGTTTGTTCCCCGGCTTAGACTTTGGTGTAGAATTAGTTTCACCCTGTTTGCATGGGAGTCATTTTCCTGATAAATTCCCACAACAATGACTAAAATGATGACAAGAGGGGAAAAAACATATTTATTGTTCTAAAATAATACTCACTTCCCCTCACTGTATGTGTTAAACGTCCTTTCCCTTTAAATCCATTGCACATCAGTGTAAATGTCCGTTGTGTCAACAGTTCCTCGGTGCCCAAATAATAATAATACTTTCCCTATTTTTCATAGCGTGGGAGCACTAAGCCCTGACCTTAACCTTGACCTCAGAGATGTACTGGAGGGCAGGTCTGCAGGGCTGCCCTCATCCATCAGTCATTGATACTACAGACTGACCTCACTGCTGCTCCAGATGTGAATAGAAAAAAAAAACTACAGATATAATAATAATAATACAAATCTCTACTCTATTTTTATTTTTACCCCAGAAGAGTGGAGTGTTGTTACAGCACGGATTAATGCTCACGGTTCTGGATGAAAAAGTCCAAACCAGGGTCTAGTTGAGAAGGTCACATTTTTGTCATAACTGAAGTGGCATCTGGTACTGAGTTATAAATCGATCTTCTCGGCATTAAAAAACACTTCTACAGATATTTATAGATTATAACATTGTATATACTGCAGAACGGTATCTTTATTGTCTTTATTTAGGCGCTACCACCATCTAGTGGAAATAGTTAAAGTTGCACATACAGATTTTACAAACTGGAGCAAAAAACAATTCAGTTAAAGCTTAGCCCCATTTGTGTATTAACATGTAGTAGTTCTGCGTGTTCATTTGTTCAAATAATCAAAGTAGTATCGGGAACATATTTTTTCTTTTTCATAAAACTCCCAAAAATTAGATAATTGAAAATAGTATTTAGTCTTATAACTGTCATCTTTGGTTATATTTTAAAAGCCATTTTTTAGTACTATTATATTTTACTCTCTTTATCACCCTAACCTTCTGTACTCTGTTATTGTTTCAATGTATCATCCTAACCTCTTTCTTCTGTGACATCACGACTTCCTTCTGTTTTTATTTTTATTAAAAATTGAAAAAAACAAAACAAAAAACAAACAGTTTTGTTTGGAACTATAACATCGTAGTGTATTCTAGTTCACCTCACTCAGAATGAGACACTATGTGACACATGTAGCGTATACACATGATTCCATCAGGGGACGTTCATACTGAAATCCATGCCCTGCTGATTTCATTAGGGACTGAGATCTCCTCACTTCCTGTCACTAATTCATTCCTGGTCCTGCTCCTGTGCTTCACACAGAGTTCATCTGATTAAACCCTGACCTGCTACGTAGTGGCGTTGCAGTGTCCAAACTGTTTGGAAGTAATGGAAGGACTGACCTCCATTTCAGGAGTTATTGATTTTTGTCATTTCTGCTTTGTGTAACTGTCCGTCACGAGCCTCCGGGGGCACTGCGAGCGAGGGGGTGTCGGTGGAGGATAAGTACATACAGAGAATTCATCAGGTCTTGGAATAATTATGGAGCAGGGATTTATCATAAATATTTATCAAGTAATACAAAATACATCTGTTCTCTCCATTTCAAAGCTTTTCTGTCAGTGGCTCTGCCACCATTCCTGTATATCTGTACATTTTTTTTAGCCGTCCTGTGTTGCCATGGTCAAAGAAATCTGACTTCAGATTTATATTTATATTTTATTTAAAAATGTATTTTTTTGTCAGGCAGATATACAAACACATTTGACTAAAATCAAAATCACGAGTATAAAACAGAGAATCCAGTCTCTTCTTATTGATCTCAACACATGAGTTAAAGAACATTTCCTGGTTTCCTTGTGTGGGAGGCCCACAGAATAATGCAATGGAAAATCTAAACAGCAAAACCTCTCTTTGTTTTCACTTGCCAGTTCTGTGGCAACCTTATGCTATATGGTGAAAATAAAACCGTAGGAGTGATGCTAGGTGGCGTCTGAGGATCCTCCCCACTGACACTCCCTGTTGT
>NC_024325.1:12856430-12895624 GCF_000523025.1 Cynoglossus semilaevis
TCATAACTGAAGTGGCATCTGGTACTGAGTTATAAATCGATCTTCTCGGCATTAAAAAACACTTCTACAGATATTTATAGATTATAACATTGTATATACTGCAGAACGGTATCTTTATTGTCTTTATTTAGGCGCTACCACCATCTAGTGGAAATAGTTAAAGTTGCACATACAGATTTTACAAACTGGAGCAAAAAACAATTCAGTTAAAGCTTAGCCCCATTTGTGTATTAACATGTAGTAGTTCTGCGTGTTCATTTGTTCAAATAATCAAAGTAGTATCGGGAACATATTTTTTCTTTTTCATAAAACTCCCAAAAATTAGATAATTGAAAATAGTATTTAGTCTTATAACTGTCATCTTTGGTTATATTTTAAAAGCCATTTTTTAGTACTATTATATTTTACTCTCTTTATCACCCTAACCTTCTGTACTCTGTTATTGTTTCAATGTATCATCCTAACCTCTTTCTTCTGTGACATCACGACTTCCTTCTGTTTTTATTTTTATTAAAAATTGAAAAAAACAAAACAAAAAACAAACAGTTTTGTTTGGAACTATAACATCGTAGTGTATTCTAGTTCACCTCACTCAGAATGAGACACTATGTGACACATGTAGCGTATACACATGATTCCATCAGGGGACGTTCATACTGAAATCCATGCCCTGCTGATTTCATTAGGGACTGAGATCTCCTCACTTCCTGTCACTAATTCATTCCTGGTCCTGCTCCTGTGCTTCACACAGAGTTCATCTGATTAAACCCTGACCTGCTACGTAGTGGCGTTGCAGTGTCCAAACTGTTTGGAAGTAATGGAAGGACTGACCTCCATTTCAGGAGTTATTGATTTTTGTCATTTCTGCTTTGTGTAACTGTCCGTCACGAGCCTCCGGGGGCACTGCGAGCGAGGGGGTGTCGGTGGAGGATAAGTACATACAGAGAATTCATCAGGTCTTGGAATAATTATGGAGCAGGGATTTATCATAAATATTTATCAAGTAATACAAAATACATCTGTTCTCTCCATTTCAAAGCTTTTCTGTCAGTGGCTCTGCCACCATTCCTGTATATCTGTACATTTTTTTTAGCCGTCCTGTGTTGCCATGGTCAAAGAAATCTGACTTCAGATTTATATTTCGATTTTATTTAAAAATGTAATTTTTTGTCAGGCAGATATACAAACACATTTGACTAAAATCAAAATCATGAGTATAAAACAGAGAATCCAGTCTCTTCCTATTGGTCTCAACACATGAGTAAAGAACATTTCCTGGTTTCCTTGTGTCGGAGGCCCACAGAATAATGCAATGGAAAATCTAAACAGCAAAACCTCTCTTTGTTTTCACTTGCCAGTTCTGTGGCAACCTTATGCTATATGGTGAAAATAAAACCGGAATGCTGTTATGCTATATGGTGAAAATAAAACCGTAGGAGTGATGCTAGGTGGCGTCTGAGGATCCTCCCCACTGACACTCCCTGTTGTTTCCTTCACTCCCTGCATCTTGCTGAGACAAAGCAAAAAAATAAAATAAATAAATAACTGCGTCGGCCGGTGTTAGGAGCCTGGATCCACCGCATTATTGTGCGACGGCAGCAACAGAGACATGAATATAATGGCGGGTCTGTCTCTCCAGACATGAAATTCATACCAGTAAATGCTGAGCCACAGTTGTTGTGGATGTATTTGTCCTTCAGTGTTCACAGGGTGCGGCGAAGACTACGACAAAATGCAGTTCAACGCCAGGCATTAAGAATTAACAAAGATATCTTTTTAGTTTAGTTTTTTTATTTTTTATATATTACACATCAGCATCTTTTTATCCCAGCAGTGGCTACAGTTATACATGGTTTCACAGCTCCATCCAACATAATGAGCATCAACGGTGGTAATATGGGAGATGAAGCTGCAGATTAATTTTAAATAAATGGCTCCCTCAAAGGCTAATGGCCTTCTGAGCACTGTGGTTAAACACTGAGAGGGGGACTCTGACCACGAGTGAAAAAGTCCCGCCGGTCTGTGTGATTGTTTCATTATTGCACCATTGTACATCACGGATGAGTTTACAAAGCCATTAGCAGTGTGTCATAAGAAAATACATTAAACACTGGTTTATAGGAGCTGTGAAATATTTACACCCTTTTCTTATTCACTTACTCCCATTTAAGCCGTGTCTTGGCCGTTCGTGGGTCTGAAAATGAAAGATAATTTGTATGTTATTGCAGCCAGAGCTAAAAGATTATTAAAAAATAATACTTTAAATCTAGCCCTGAAAAGCAAATCCTGATGTTAGCTAAATATAGGTGACACTACACTTTACAGCATTGATTCCCAAAGACTGGGTTGCAACCCTTAGGTGGGTCGCAAGAGTTTTTTTTTTTTTTTGGGTCGTCTCACATCATGTTTCTCAGGAGTTTCCAAATTATGTCTATTGATTTGAGTCGCGAAGGTTTGTGACTTATGTCAAAATAAGTTTGGGAAACACTGCTTTACAGTACTCCATCTAGTGTTGAAAATGTATGCTGTGGTGACAATATGATGTTTTAACAGAATAATTTTAGGCAGTGAGCTGAGCTGAACAAGGAAGACTAGAGCTTATATTCACTAGAATCATCGCCACATTTCTGACAGTGAGTTCACAAGTTAAAAATGTTAGAAACGGAGAAATGGAAATGGAAAGTTCTTTGTTTTTAACCTTCTCACTCGGCTGCCATCACTTCCTGAAGTGAAAGTAAACACAGGCCAGAAAAAAACCATCCATAAATGTCCCGGAGAGAGTTGACACACCAGGAAACGTGGACGGTAATATTCGCTCCCATAAATAACCGGCTCTGACTTGTCACTCGAACCTGGATCGATAGCTTTGGGGACACGTCTCACTATGTGCCTGCATATCTCGGTCCTGGAGCTAAAATAATAGGGGGCCACATCAGAGGCAGGGCTGGGAAACTGGCAGCCAGAGTCAGTGGAATAGAACTAAAACAGGAGGAGGCAGAGATGGAGTACAGCACAGTGGTTATTTCATTTTTTTTTTTTTTTTTTTTTTTTTTTGTGTGTAGGTTTTGGGCACAGTGAGACACTGACTCAGCTTCCATGACAGCTTGTTGACAAGATGCAGCTTTAGGGACAGAGATTCCCCTGCAGCTGTGGGAGAAGCTGCAGAAGCTGAGTGTGGATTAATTCAGGAACACGATGAATTTCACTTCACTTTTTCTCCTCTCTTCACTACCTTTGGTACATTTTTTATCCTCACATGTTCACTGACCGACTCATTTTTTTCCGTGGCATGTAGTTTTCATCATTACTGCGTGTTTGTTGCCTTTTCAAGGCTGCCTTTTTAAGGTCTGGAAAATGCTCCAGGAAGTTTAAAATTGCAGTTTAAAACTGCATTTCTATCATAGATCATAATCTGTAAAAACAACCTTTCGAAAAATATATTATATTGTTTCTAACGAAAAGCTAGCTTTCGTACCTCGGTCTGAAAAGTGGTCCAAGTTGCTGATAACGAAAACCAAAATGCACTTTCTATTTTATTTTGTTAGTTGTTTTTTTTTCAGTCCCTTCACTTCCTGTGACATCATCACCTGGCCTGATGACTTTCACCTGTGTGCACCTACACCTGCTGTGTCTGAGTGTCCTGCCTGTTGGCCTGGTCTGTCCTATCTGGATTTCACTGCTCGTCCCTGCATTGGTTGATTTGTAGATTCCTTAAATTAGTCAGTATTTTCTCTTTTTTCTTCACTTTTGTTTCAGTGAAAACTGTTTGGGTTGCCAGCCCATGATTATCTGTGTCCTAATCTGTGGTCTACAGCCAATGGATCGGGCCAATACTGGTTGTCCAGAATGTTGTATCACAGAGCTGAAGTAGTCTCTTGGATGAAGACGTCGTCGAAACAACCTCCTCGTCCAGCAGCCCTCGATGGTAAAGATGACATGGAGGACTAAGAACCTGCACAGACATCCCAGAGTGAGTTCTCATTCAGTTTGTTTCAGCCACTTTTTGGATGAAGCCCCCTAAATTGGTACACAGCCAAAGTATACATTTGTCACACAGTCGAGGCCATGTCTAGGATCTCCTTCAAATATCCCTAGTGTTTGTTTTTCTATTGTTCCTTCTATGACGGGCTGTGACACATCAGTGACATTTACTAATGAGAGTAAAGAGCACTCGAAACGTGTAAGAGCTTTGAGAGCGACAAACAAAATGTCAGCGGAGGGAAAATCAATGAAGGTCATGCTGCAAACTGCACGACCGTCATCACCTCTGTCATATTTGTTTTTTCTTTGATTTTTTTTTTTTTTTCCCCCAATACAACACAACGGTTGTCACACTCTCGTTACTGCGGATGTCGTTGCTGTTTAGAAATTTCCTTCTCAACATGGCCGTTGCACTGGTTCTAGTCGTTGCATAACCATTGGTAGTTTGAATAGTGCTGAAGTAAAAACACTTCTTTCTGCCTGGTGGTGTTCAAAGCAGAGAGAAAGGACATCCTCCAGAAAACCTTAAATTGTGTCTGTCGCCATCTAGTGGCAACTGACACAGTTGAAGTCAAACTGAATCTTTGACATATTATGTACAACTTTGCATCAATATCTGGTCGGTTGGATTAGAAATCCAAGTGTGGTAAATATCTGGCCTGCGGGCCATAATGTGTTCTGTCTGGTTCAGTGCTTCAGAGCATACTATTACATATTTTGGTCCAGAGTGTAAAACTCTGAAACTAGGTTCTTAAATTTAAATGTATTTAATTGACACACACACTGCCGCAGTGTGGGCCAAATGATGTAGTGGTTTGCGATCTTGCCTTACAGCAGAAAGTTCTCTGTTAGCCTGTCTGATGCCCCACGTTTGTGTGGAGTTGATAGGTTCTTCCTGTGTATCTGTGGGATTATTTCAAGTGCTCTCCTTTCTCCCACAGCCCCAAAACTCTCAGTATTAGCTCAATGGTCCTCAGTTGACTGAAGGTTGGGTCAAACTTAATGGTGTGAATGTTTTTTTTTGTCTTTATATATAGCCCTGAAGTTGACCAGTGAATTATCCAGGGTGTAATTGCCTCGTGTCAGTGGTGTCTGGGCTTGACTCCAGTGACCCTGAAAACGAGATGGCACTAGAAGATGAGTGAATACTGAGATGAGTGTTTAGTAGCATTTAACCTTACATGTTAAGAATCAATGGTAACATTATACTAACAATTGCATAATTTAATGAACATTTCTTATGAGGTTTTTTTGGTCTAGTTTTAGGAACATTTCTCTAATTGGATCGAAGCATCATGATTTACAAGGCCGAGATTTTTTTTATATATAAACAAATTAAGAAATAAGTAACCTTAGTCAAGTGATTTACTTTTATAGCCAGTGTAAAACTTAAGGACTTTGAAGAATTTGCTGAGAATCTATACTTTTATATAATCCCCCAAAATTGCTTTGAAGATTTCCTCGGAGCGCCACACCAAATCTCACCAAATTGTCTTCTCACCCTCTGCTAAGACTTTATCCCCTCCAAGAAGACTTGATTTAAAACTGCTGCTGTAACTGTTCTCCGTGTGACAAATAAAGCAGCTGACAGACACGGGGTGGGAAACGCACACCTTCCCCTCGCAGCCAGTAACGTTCCTCCTGTGTGACAACAGGAAAACAAGCCTGATGGGTCCACAGACACGGGCGACTTAAAGCAGAGCAGCTGGTGAGGTGAACAGCAGGGAGGGATGATGATGAGTGGACCGGCCACAGATGTGGGGGGGGGGGGGGGGGGGGGGGGCGGCGGACACACACACTGGTGGTCATGTAAAATATGCGGCACTCAGCGTTCCCTTTCCACCTGCATTCCAGTAATGAAGGAGTGACAACACAGAGCCCTGGTGTGTTTACAAAAAGGATGTTGCAGTAACACTGGTCACCTGCTGCAGCACCGATCCAAAATGTCACCTCTGAGCTGCAGGGGCAGAAGGTAGAAAGCATTTAAAGTGATGGAACCGTCCTCATAATCCTCTAAAAATGAATCCCTGTTTTTGGGAGGCAGGAGGAAACGACTCCCCTCGCGAACTCTCTGCAGCTTGGGACTAACCCCCCCCCCGCAAAAAAAACAGGACGATTAGCATTTGATTTACTGTGGACACAACAGTTGGGGAGCCGATTACTGTGGACACAACAGTTGGGCAGCCGATACAAAATATTCAAATTAGAGAAAAATCAGCCAGACAATTATTACAAATAAGACATGAGAGCAGAGGCTCCTAACATCATTATGACAAAACATCCTTGAGGGGTTAGAACTGTTATTCTTCCCCATAAATTACTAAGAAAACAGGGTGATGTTGTTCTTTTCTCTCCTTCCCTCTCCGGCGCTGGTTAAGTAGCCAATTACTAAACATGCTCATGCACAGAGAGACAGTCATTCTGAGTAAAATGGGCCATATCATGCCCAGCAGAAACATCACCTTGGTTGATGGCAGCAGAAGAACCCTCCTGCGAAGATGCTCGGCTTCCTGAAGAGTCAATAAACTCAGGCTTTTTTTTTTTTTAACAGGTGGTTAACAATGGTTTATAGAAAATCTTTAACTTTAAATCACATATTGCAGAATGTATCACTGCGACAGGCCTTAAACAAGAGACAAGTTATGAGCCCCCTTTTTGGGCCCAGAAGATGAAAGCCAAGTCTGTGTCAATGCTGACCCCTTCTGGCCTTATCATGGACCACATTCTGTATCTAAATATTAGAAGAGCCAGTTTCCCTGGGTTTTGATCCTGGGTCTTTTTGGATAAAGATTGGATCTACTCACCTCGCTCTCTCTGGGTGTTCAATCCAGTGTAGTGTGTTTTTAAATTAAAAAACAAATTTTAATCTTTCCATAATTCCAAAGCGGCCTTAAATTAACCCACCTTAAAACATCTACTAACCTTCTCCAGTAAACTTGGGTTGTTTTTGAAAACCTAAAACCCTTTCACTTCCTGTGAATTAGCCTCCTTCCTCTGCCACGATGGAGTCGTCTCTGGCTGCTAACATTGCAGGCAGTTCCACCAGCGTTCATTACTGATGTACCGCATCATTGCAGCTGCAGTAACAATAAAAGAATATGAGATTCACATTACCTTGTTTTATGTGGCACCAGAGGAAAAGAATTGGTTTGCTGTTGTTTTGTTTTTTTCTTTGTTCTTCTCTCCGAGCGTTAATGTGGTCATTTGGAGAGTCCCTAAATAAATGTATAAAGGATGGTGAGGAAGGTGCCTGGAGTCATTTTTATCTGCTAGAACTGAAAGAAGGCCCCAGTCATTAGTTGCTAGTTCAGTTGCGTTCCATAAAAAAGAAACAATTGTGGAAATAAATTAAAGAAATGGTGAAGGGGGATGTTGAATAAAAAAAAAACAACCAATGGCAGAGACTACTTTGCTGAAAAAAAAAAAAAACTTTCTTGAAAAAGTCAGTATCACCTCTCAAGGATCATTATAGAAGTACAGTATTACAATATTGAGAATCCAGAGATGGAAATAAAAAAATACCCTGTGCAGCTGAAAACTTGATTAACCTCAGGCTGAAGCATGAGCTCAGTCAACTTTACCGAAATGAGTTCACTATATTGTATGCAAATGTGACCTTAAATGCTGAAGGCGTCGCTGCAGGAGCATAGGTTTTAATGTGGACAAAGTCTGTCCTCTGAGGGCAAGAACATGACTCGGTTCCTGTCTGTTTGGTAAATAAAGTAAAGTGCCACTGAGGTGCTCTGAGCAGGGCACCGTCCCCCACACACTGCTCAAAGCTGCCCACTGTTCACTTTGGTGATGGGTTGAAAACAGAGGTCACAGTTGGTTGTGTGCAGTGGTGTGCTGTGTCACAGTGACATGAAAGGAGTTCACTTTCCTTTCCTTAAATTATTTTTGAAATTGTTGGTGATAGTTATAGCTGGTCTAGTCTGGACTGTTATGATCTGGTCTGGTCTGCTCTTATTTACCCCTCACCACTTACATTTAGATCGTCTTCTGCCTTTTAGCCAACGTTTTTAGAGACAAATACAAAAATGTAAGCGTTATGTCTCACTTGACAACAGAAAACCTCTAACCAGCAAAAGGCTACTTTTAAGAATACCAGCCTTGTTTAACATTTATGAGCTTTGAAGCCTCTGCCATTGAAAATATTTCAGTGTAAAATCGAGGTTCTCAATAGGACAAGTAAAAGAAAACTGTTTATACTATAGAATCAGGGGACAGTCACTCTTTAGAATCGCTGTCCTTTCTCAGCTTTGTGATTCTTATTTTTTTTTTCAATCATCAACAACACTGAGTGATTTGACTAAAACAAAAGACTCTCAATGGATCACAAACAAAAATTCTCAGGCGTGGAACACGTGCATACAGTAAGGAAGCGTCAACAGCATATGCACCACTGCACCCACAGCCCAGCACATCCACCAAATGTCTCCTGACTGAACGTCTCTGAGGCCTGACCCTAAATCACTTTGATGACCAGATCTCGCTGCACCTCACAGGTCCTTGCGTTCTGCTCTAACCTCCGCGCCACAGCGCTGATAAATCACCCGGTCAGAGCCTTATCTCCATTAAACAGCGTGCAAACTAATTTAGAAGTGTCACCCTGTTCCACGGAGGAATTTTACAGCTCTTCAAGTGCACGTGTCCTTAATGGATTAGAAAGGACGGTGTTTTACATGCAGCGTTGGCTGGAAACAAAATACACTATTTATTAAAAACTCAAACAAAATAAAAAGGAACATTTTGAGTCGGTGCCTTAAAGTGTACTACCTGCAGAGAGGCTTTGTGACTTTATTTTCTCTGTGATTTTGTTCATTCGGAGCCCACACACTACTTTCAAAGTTCTTTCATTATTTGTGACTAAATGGGCATTAATTGTGTTGGAACCATTATCTGCTAAAGGTACCCTAATTGCTCCTGTTGTGATTTTAATTAAATTCCATTATCTTTATTTCTGCCTTCAACTGTGATTCCTCGTTTTAAAAGGTTTCCCACTAATTCATTAGAGCAAAAAAAAAACAAACCCCAGTACTTTTGACTAAAAAAAAAAAATCACAAAACATAACCTGTGCCAGCACTAAAAGCCAAATCATAATCTGCATAAAAATGTTCCTGTTTACAGTCGTGTGAATTATTGTGACACTAAATGGGTTATAGAGTGGGGAAAGTTTTTAAATTGTGTTTTTTTTTTTTTTTTCTAAATTCAATTATTTTCCAGAGTAGCTTCCATAGTTAATGAATTTTCTTGGCTTGACCCTGAGAATCAATTATCTCTGTGCTATAATTATCTTAAGAAACGAACGACAGCTCCTTAACCTCCACAGCAACACATCATCAAACTGGCTCTGAAAACAACAGAAACTCCAAATTCCATCTGTCCCAGAAAGTTTTTCTTACTTCAACTCGTCCTTTTATCTTGCTTATTTCCAGCCCCTGAAATAATCCCACATCTGGTCCAGACAATTGTCCTTTGTTGACCTTATTGACCTTACTGTCTCTCATGGTGATCTCATGGTACGGTCGATGGTGCAGTGCAGTTCTCTAGAAGACAGTCTAGTAACTAGTCTAGAGCAGGCATGGGCAAACTAAGGCCTGGGGGCCGGATGCGGCCCATTCAGCTTTGCCATCGGGTCCGCCAAATTATATAATTGGTTCGTATTGTGATTATATTTCTGCCTTTTCCATGCAATGCCCATATTTTCCCTATAGATGGTGTAGAGAGGGCTATTTTAGCCTTCAAGCATGACTTTTACATGTCATTTATCTTATTTCACACTAATGCTCCATCTATCTGCTCCTATAGCACCGATTCGTTCATGCGTTTAGACGAAGTGTCACATACAGGCCTGGCATAGGTACTACAGGGAGCAGAGTTGTATTCTGCATGCAAGAGATGTTTTCAGCCCTTTTTTTTCCTCAGTTTTTTAGTCAACCTTTGGAGAACTGACTTTCCCTCTCTTTATCTCATAAAAGGTTCATACAGTAAACTTTTGAAAAATATCCATATGAAATGTGGAGTAAGTCAAAAAGTTAACATTTCACCTGACCAGTCCACTTCTCCACTTTCACTGCAGCAGAACTGTAAGAGTAGCAGTAGGTATTCTTGGCAGCGGTGTGAGTATTAAAGCCCTCTGCCAAAATCCTTGGATTTATTTCCTTAATATTGACCAGAGTATTGATAGTGTCAAAACAGAACTGCTTCTTCCAGCTTGAAACATTTGCCAAAATCAAATTATTTTCTTTTTTTCGTTGGACAGGATATTCCCTCTGGCTCTGACTGGACTGTTCCCAGTGCTGACATTAGTCACTGCCCACTGTTGGTGCTGCTTCTTATTGTTGCCAGCACATCATGTCACCAGTCTTGGCTTCGCTCCACCGGCTCCTCTCTGTGTTGAAATGATCAACATTAAAAATATGTAGGTCTGACTCGTCCCTCCACGGTCTCTTCGTCAACATCCCGGCCCACGGAGTCCACCGAGCTCCGAGGGTGAGTTCTACTTGAGTGCTTTTTAATTTCCAGTGCCGTATATTATCGGACTGTAACCGTGAATATCTCGCCTTCATCAGGGTTTATTTGAGAAAAGCGTACTGTATTATGATTCTGCTGCAAAACATTTGGTCCTTATTGGCCTGGGCCAAGGCGAGTTATCTCATAATGATTACATTCCAACACAATTATGCTCTATTTCACCACGAATGTATTAAGTAAAGGAAATAGCTTGACTTATTTTCAGCGGAGTGAGGGAAATTTTTTCGCTGCAGTTTTAGTGTTAACTGCTGTTGTGATGAAGCATTCTGCGGTCATCACTTGTGGCTTGGTTGATTTCCAGTAATTTGTGGTTAAACTTGGACCCAGAGTAGTCTGGTTCAGGCAGCACAAGAAGATGGTGAAAGTGTCAGTAGCCTTGTTTTCTATAATCACAATCATGAAAAGAAATTCTTCTGGCACCAAAGGTCTTTGATACGTCTGAAATCAGCCTCGGAATTCTAATGAAATTCGTGATCGGAATCCTGTGACTTACACAGTTAGCTTCTAGGTGAAACCTTACAAGGTAAAGCAAGGCTTCGGCAAACCCTGGCTCCTGAGCCATATGTGGATCTTTAGCCTCTCTGCAACGACCCCCTGCTAGCTAGAAAATAACAGACAGAATAACTCAGTACATTTTTAATGCAATTAAATGTTACACCACTTTCACACTTTTAATTGAACGCATCACATTTTCAGCTTGCTTGCTAACAGCAAGTTAAAATAATGTGACTAAGATCAGGTGTGGAACTTTAAAGAAGTGTGAGCTATGCTATGAGTTCAAGTTAGTCTAGGAAATACTAGTAAATTCATCTAAATCAGGCATAGCCAAACTTTCCTAGTTCCTAAAATTTGACAGCAGGGCCGGAGCAGATCAATGGAGCGTTCGTGCGAACTGAGATAAATGACATGAGATAAAAGATGATAAAAGTCATGCATAAAGGCTAAAATGCTTCTAGCCCTTTCTACACCATTTAATGGGGAAATGTGGGCCTTGCAGGGAAAAGGTAGAAATATAATGATAATATTAATTAATAATTTGGGGCCAGTTTTGCGGGCCAGATTAAAAAGCCAAATGGGCCACAACCGGCCCCCAGGGCCTTAGTTTGCCCATGCCTCTAAATATTGAATAGCAAGCAAAACAAAGGCAGAGGCAGAGGAAGAGGTGCTGAAAGAAAAAACAACAGCCAAAAAGTAACTAAATTGGACACCTGACATGTAACCTTAGTAATTTAAATGAAATAGTTTAAATAAAATTCCTAAGGATTTTTGGTTTTCTTAGTCCTATGGTCGGGGTTTAAGGGCTTCTGATATTAGTCGGTGTGTATGTGATAGTCTGTGGTAATTCCTGCCCTGCTGAAGACATGAATTACTAGATATCTGAACAATAATAAAAATATCAGGTCTAAATCAATGGTTCATTATGAATGAATTGAATATTTGATTTATTGTCTTCCTATAAAAGAGGCTGGTTTTCTTTTCTCCTGGGGCAAAGCCAGAAATCTCTGTGCCTTATCCTGTCATATTTAGGTTTTGTTTTATTAAACTGTAAAAAAATATAGCATTGGCAGTAAGTTGTGTCTGCTATAATTTTGTTCCGGCCTCCTGGGAACTGGCTCCATTGTGAAAACCTTTCCCTAAACTCAAATGTGTGGTTTTCTTGCCTCCTCTGACCTTTGGTGTGCAGAGTGACGTGTAGAATGTGCAGAGTTTGAGGAGACATTAGTCAACGGGAGACTGGGTGAGGGGGCTGGGGGGTGGATGAGTGCTGGGGGAGTAGATGCATGCTCATAAATCTAATATCGCTGCTCGTTTCCAGGACAAGTGTGGTTCAATATGTACCTTCCATGTGTGACATTTTCAGCAGAAGTCTCCAGTGTATATTACCAGAAAGTGGAGGGATTCCAGGAAAATATGAGACATCAGTTCTGGAGCTCTGGAAGTCAAATCCAACATATGGAAAATAATTCAAAAAATGGAAATATTAGGTTTTTAGAGAGAGAGAAAAAAAACCCAGGACTGACTCAAATCACATGTAAAAATTAATGCTGAGATTCCAGACTTCAATATAAAGAGCTGGTTTCTTCCTTCATCTCAAAATTTAATGTAGAAATAATGAACAAATAAGACATGGTACAGTTTCTCACACAGGCCCTTGATTATGATATTTACCTCTTCAGTCAGAAAACCAGGTTTTCCTTCAGTTAGTCTCCGTGTTGTCGCCGTGTCGATGCTGTTCTCCCAGTCAGTGTGAATGTACTACTGTATATACAGAGTAGAAATGGCTGGCAGTTACAATAAAACAAGTGAAGGACAGGGATAGTTGGCAGATGGAACAGGCCCTCGACACACACACACGCACACACACACATTAAGGACAGGGGGACACAAAAAGAGTCGTTTCATTACTTTATTTTTGACAGGCGTAACACATTTTTGACAACTCCCAATTTGGACTGGAGTCTGCACCGGGGTTTTTTCAGCCGCAGCAGTAGGCAGCTGTTTTAAGCGGAGGAGAAGGTGGAGGGGCGGGGGGTGAGGGGGTATCTCAAATACACAGGATGAGCGCCATCTGTCCATCATCAAACAGACGCTACAGGAAGTTCATAACGATGAACGTTTATGCTGAAAACCTGGAGATATTCAGGGAACTTCATATTTGTTCCTTTTGCAGGAAATTGAAAAAAAAAATACATTCAAGTTCAATTTCAATACTTTGGAGTCTTGTTAAAGCCACGGTCTGGGATTTAATGCCTGAACCTTGAACTTGGTGCAGTTCCAATGTTTAATGTACAATAATGCCTCAAAATACAGTATCACACATTTTCAACTTCTGCATGAACATAAATATTCTTTTTACTCATTCATAATCTTTGTATGGTTTGACAGCCCTGTAAGTCTTGAAAGAATCCAGTTTAGTTAAATAAAAACCTGACCAATTTTATCTTTTTGTTATCACTTTGCTTTTGTGTATTTCACTGATCACATTTTTCTCTGAAAAATTAAACATTTTGGAATTAGAACCAAAATTACATTTCTAGCAAAAATGGAATTTGAAAAAAAAAAAAAATTAGATCCATCTGATTGAATTTTATTTTCTATAAACCAAAATAAATCTGATTAAATTTTATTTTCTATAAACCAAAATAAAATGTAATATGAACTCGGTTATATTCTTGGAAAACAAATTAAATTGGAGCATCAAAATTTGAACCAAACATGGATAAGAATTTTTTTTTTTTTTCCCATTCCAATTGGTGTCCATCTTATTGCTTTATCTTAAAAAAAGACAAATAGAAACATTTATGGGAACTGGATTGCAGTCCCAGGTGGAAGCAGTGATTCCGGTTGTAGTTTGGTGTAAGAAAACATCCCAGGATTCCACCGAAAGAAAAGAATTCTCTGATAAAACACTGCTGTGCTGTCAGCACCCCCTGCAGGGGAGATGTTTCCAAACACAGATTCCTTTACATATTTAAAATTGCCATTTAAAATCAAACTCTCCCTATTACACCTGTGATTAGAATCTTGCGTAATTGTATCCTGGAACACCTAGTATCTACGTCCGTGTCAAATTAAAACTTGTAAGATGTCCTCCCAGATGACACGCGTTATTGTTTTTTTTTTTTTTTTAATCCGATTCCTAGTCGGACAGTCAGTCTACAATAGGTGTTTCTGCTCTATAGTGTTTCTAATCCAACGCTAGCTGGTGCGTAACCGCCGTAATCCAAATTAAAGCTGCTGGTGACCATCTGCTGTCTCCTTACGCAGCTCAGCCACGCACTACTTTGTTACTGCATCCACCTCAGTCCGCCCCCTCTGCTCACGTCTACGTGTATGTGTATGTGTGCCGGGCGGAGTAATTCGTGTGGGTATCTCTTGCGTGCGTGTGCGTGTGCGTGAGGGGGAGAGCGAGAGAAGGAGGAGAGAGAAAGGGGGAGGGAGGGAGCTGTACGGCTGCTGGTTGTCACTCATTGTGCCTCGAACACTGGTAGCGACAAGGACCAAAAAAAAATTGAGTTCGGTTTCAGTTGTTATTCCTGGAGAGGCTGATTCCTGCTCTTCTCTGTCTTTTTGGTTTGTTTCTGCATCACCAGGAGCGACAGCCCGTGTGTTTAAAGTGCGATTCCTCCTGCAGGAGAATATCTGTGAGACGTTTACAATGCTTCAAATTAGGGACTTCATCTTCATCATCTGGGGACTGCTTCTCGCTGGATGCGCAGGTAAGAAGGAGAGCTACAAAAAACAAAAAAACAAAAAAAAGGAAATGATGCCGAGTTATTTTCGGTGCATGTGAGAGTTGTGTGCCAGATCTGGGGCAGATCTGTTGGAGTGAATGCAGGCCGAGCAGTGGGTCTAAATTCGGAGCAGCATCCTCCGCCTGGTCCCACCGGCGGCTGCATCCTCTGTGCCCCTGACTCCGGACTGTGGCGCTCGCCACGAATGTGAGTTGTGCTCTGCGCAAAAAAACATTCCGAGTGGTTCAGGAGGAAGACAAAGTTCCTCTGGTGAAACGAAACTTCTTGTCTTTTCCAGCTCTCAAACCTAAACAGGACACTGGATTAGTGTGTTTATTTTTTTATATTTCCGCTCCAGTCCGTTCATGTTGGAAGGTTTGCGCGCAGAAGAGGGTGACACAGTTTCCCTGTCTCTTTTGGCTCACTGTCCTCTCTAAGCTGTGTCAAACCGCAGGTTTGTCTCCAACACACACATGTGTGCTGTGTTTTTCTAAGTCCAGCTCTGTGTTTCGGCAGGTTAGAGCAGATGGATGCTGCCTGGTGGAGATGGAGAGGTGATGCAGAGCAGGGACCTCTCTCTCTCTCTCTCTCTCCCCCCCCCTCCTTCCAGCAGTCAGTATTGATTATTCTCCATATGCGCGCTCCTCAGTTGCAGTTTTTAGTTTCAAATGCACCAATGTGATGAATTGTAAAAAGACATTTACTCCTCCGAAAGTCCGACCCGGCTGTTTTTTTTTTTTCTTCTTTTCTTCTTCTGACCGTTCTGCTTGTGACGCACCGACGCCTGCAGCTTCGGTCGCCCCTCTCGGGGGAGCTTTTGTTTCAGTGCAATAAATAGGCGTGCGGATATTTCCTAAGGTCAAATATGTGCTATTTAAATCTTTTTTTGTCAGATCTTCCAGGTTAAAGTGAATGTAAGGCATGTGGAAATGGTCCCGTTTGGCTGGAGAAGTGCGCGGAAAAAGTACCAGTGCGCGCCAGCCTCCCTGTCATTATTCATGTCACTGTTGTTGTTTTTTTTTCCTCTGTTGACAAACAGAAGGCTGTGGGTTCAACTCTCCTGCTCTACCTTAGGACGTGGGGTCGTTTTGACATATGGACCCACGCTGATTAGATCGCACTTTTCTTTTTTTTTTTTTCTTCTTTTTTTTCTTCAATTTTCGTTGGTTTTAGGTGAAAGTGCTCATCCATTCAGGACCAATGAATAGTCATTCAGTGGATACAATAGAATCCAATCCAATCCCAGAGCCCCCTTAGTTATCTAGGGCGGAAAAGGGGACCCTTTCTCCCCATAAACCCCCACCTTGTGCGCCTCCTGTACCCTCCGCCTACTCTCCTCCCTCCTCCTCCCTGCATCTGCTCTCCCTCTCTTTGCAGACGGCAAGTGGAGTTTGTGGACCCCCAGGGTTCCCAGGAGAGAGGAAGGCGAGGTTGATTTGATAATAAATTAGAAGAGTGCAGTGGCGGTTATTTTAACCCCAGGTGTCGTCTTCCCTCTTATATGGCTCTGGTGTTTTGTTGCTTCTGTATTCTTTTAGTGTCTCTGCCTCCAGAGAAGCTCCAGTCTCCTTTCATAGATGTTTGATTCCACCAATGACACGTCTCTCCTTAGACCTTTTTTTTTGGAATTTTACTGACACATTCAAGGGAAGTCAAAAAGCTCTAAGACCATCTGCATATGAATATATAAATGATCTCCTCTTTGTAACATCCATTTGACTCTTCTACAGCAGTGTTTCCATCGGGGACTTCCTCTTTTAGAATTGTGGGAGATATATTTGCTATTTCAAGGATATATTGAAAACATATGAGCTATAAGCTATTGAGAACACAAATTCACAAAAATGGACACCATTTTATATTAAAAAAAAGCGGTTTGGAACTTTTTGACTACTGCACTAAACAGGTACACATGCTGTATCAACCACTGTCCCTGTCATTATACTATAGTACAAATCCAGCCTGTATTTCTGCTAGAGATTCAGGATCAAAATACTGTATTTGTCATTTGTTTTCCAGTAAATCTACTCCAGCTCATTTTGTGTCATCTGTTGTTTTTTCCATCTTTATTCAAAAACAAACTTCCAATCCCATCATACCAGCAGATCACAGTTTTTTTCCCTCAATTCTGGCACAAAGTCAGTGTAAAACCCAGCCTACCCTAGTGAGTAGGTTGAATACTCATCGCTTTTTTCCCCCGTCTCTTTTACAGTACGCCTGTGTGCAGAACTTATTTTTGGGTTCTACTGTCAAGAAGCAGATGATTATATTTTTTTTTTTTGTGGGTACCTTTGTCCCACATCCATGGTCAAACCATTAAAGCAGTGTTCTGCAAATTGAGCTAAAAAAGATGGGGAAAAATCTGTATGCTCTTTGGAAGGTACTAGAAGCGAGTGGATATTTGTTAATATATGATATTATGTTTTTATTGTTTACGCCCAAAGCAGGATTTTTTCTTTAGGTGTGTTTTCAATTTGGTTGTGAGTATTTGTGATCTGGGGCATCGTGATTGACTCGTTAACATCTTCTACATTTGCAGAAATAACAACATAGTGTTGTCTAAAACAGTGACAGCCGCTGGCTAATGATACAGGCATCTATTATTTTGATATACTATATATGGAAAAAGAAATGACAAACGTTTGGTGCTGTGGTGTCATTTGTCAGATCTGAAACGCAAGTTTGAAACAAACTAGTCTGTTTAGAGAAGAACACCATTGTACAAAAATACTGGACAAGAGTTGTTTTCTTACATATTGACCACCAGTGGCCACTAGTGGCCCTCATCTGCATACCTCTTTTTGACATTGTTTTTCTTTGATGCAATTATTTTATCATTTTATCATCATTTTGTGTGCCACTGGAGGGAGCTCAAGTACCACTAGGGGTACACGTGCCATAATTTGGGAACCACTGTAAACCATTACGTAAAAAAAAAAAAAAACACTGATAGGGACAAAGAAGTGGGGCAATCCCTCTGCTATTGCTGCAAATTGTATTAACAGAGAAAATTCAAAGAAATTGATCCTAATATCCGATAGAGCAGGGTTGCATTAAGGGCGTAATGACATCAACATGCAGTTTGAAGACTGGGAAATGTAATTACAGTTATGGATTTTCAGTTCCTGTTCCAGATCAGTGATGATTACATTTGGAAGGCGGTAAGAAGCATTAGGATGAAGAGCCACGCCGACTCCGACTGTCACAGGTGGACGTTCGAGTTGGCCTTACGTGTCCCGGCCGGCGTCTGCAGTCAGATGGATTTACTCTAGTGTGTATCTGCAGTACCGACCTTGTGTGATTGAAGAGATCTTTCATGTCCAGGGTCATTAATTCACAGCCTGTAGGAGGAGTGTTGATTTAGATTTCCAACCCTGACTTACTGATCTGCTGTCACTGTAACTTCTGGAAGGCTCTTTCTTTGTATTTCTTCCTTTCTTTTTCTTTCCTTCCTTCCTTCCTTCCTTCCTTCCTTCCTTTCTTGCTTCCTCTCTCGATCCCTCTCTCCCCTCTTTCTTTCTTTCCCCTCCTCTCTCTTTTTTCTTCTTTCCTGTCTTTCTTACTGTCTTTCTTCCATCCATTGCAGACGTGTCCTCCAAGAAAGTTCAACTTGGCTTGGCTTTGTGCACTGCAATGCAGCGTCATAAAAGACAAATACCTCTATCACATAACCGAGGTGATTTGGCAGCAATCGTCAGGACTCAGGATAAAATTATTGTCATCATGAAAACTTTCCAGAGTCGTAAAACACTTCTTGGTTATATTTTTAAACCCCTGCGCCCGTGACAGACTCATACATCTATTACTCAGACTTTACCTACAGTATATACTTGCACTTCTTTGTTTCATTGAGAATGGACTGATTTACTGGCAGTTCGTCCTTAGCTGTCAATTATAACCTAGTTTATTGTTCTTTGAGTGCAAAACAGTGTATTCAGTTTTGTTAAAGGTATTTTATTTGACTAGTATTTCTTGTTTTGGATATCTTTTTAAAATGCATTAATTTCTTCTATGTTCAGCTGAATTCGAACTTGTATCTTTGTAAAGTAAGTTGAAGCAGCCGAAGTTTCGGTAGCTTTCAAAGTGAAATGCAGTTAGCTTTTGGCTACTTTTTAAACTCTCGATTGATGGAGAAATAAGCAGTGCTATTAACATATCGTGTGTTTTGACTAAAACTTGGCAGATGTTTTCTCCCTTGAACTATTTTAAAGCTAGCAATGTAATCACCCTATGTCATTTATTTATATGGTAGCTAGCTCGCGTTACTTTCTGGGCTGATTTTAGCCATTTATGAAATCATTATGAATATCTTAATGTCAGTGCTAACTTCTGACGCAGCATCGTCATAGAAAAACCATTACATCCACTCATACAAGTTTTATGGTTCTGATGTTGGTGGTGGTGCTTCATTACCACATTAAAAGACAAGGGTTTCCTCTGAAAGTCCAGTCACCCTTGCACCTGCCTCTGCTTTTCCTTAGTTCTGATTTGAGTGACGCAAAAACAGTAGCTCACACGGCAAATTGTGACCACGTGCGTTTGAATCTCCAGAATGAGGGATGATCTTTGCAAAGGCAAACACTGTGAGGTTCACGTAATGACTGTCTGGGTCTGAAGCTGTGTGTTGTGCGTGAAGCTTTGAGCAGAGAGGGAAAAAAAAAAAGTTTAGCTGAACGTTTCAGGCCGAGAGAAACTACTCCATTTCTAAATGGTTAGCATATGGTGCTTTAACTGCTGCTGCTGTGGTGAGTTCAAAGCCACTATGAAAATAATACAGGCTATTTTTGACTTAGGGGGAACTGGAAAAAGAAGCCAAACAAGGGGAAAATTATAAGGCGTTTTTAGCCTCCTCTCTGAATAAAACTGTACTCTGAGCTTTTGGAACTTGGCTCCTGCAGTTGTAACCGGATCTGTAGAGCGTTTAAAGTGACATGTCCGCATTTTCCAACCAATTTATGGCAGCTTATGTTGATCAAGTTCTCCTTAGCCCAGGAGCTTCTCGGGTTACAGATGTGGCCCTTCGGATTGGACGAACGCTCGGCTCTATGCTGTACACAGCCACCACTGCTGTTTAACAGGCATCGTAAAACTTAAGGCAGCATTAAAGCGGCATTAAAGGATGACTTTTCATTGAGCCATGATTTCACATTTGCCAGATGTGAGTTCTGAGAGTCCGCTGAAGTTCACATCATCATTTTTATTACTTTGACTCCTCTTTCTCCCAGACTTTGTCTGTCGAGACAGAAGAAAGACTGTTTACATTCTTGACTGAATGTGGCCCATATTTACCATATATCATATGCGCTGTACGTATCTACTCTCCAAAATGGGGTTACAAGATGGGTTGATGGTTCTCCTTCCATATTGGACCAGAAAAACAAACAGTTGGTCTTAAAATGTGGCCCATATTCCAGATACATAGGAGTATCTGTATCCATGTTACCCACCAATGAGGCCAGACTTTAAAGGTCCAACATTGGGCCAGAAAAACTCATATTATGGATACTAGAAATTGACCAGATGCACTTCTTTGGTGTGGGCCACATCTGAGCCAACCCTGTATTAGGTGAGAAAAAAATATGGTTATATCATCAAATCATCCTTCTGGTGGATATCAGATTTAGTCCCAAATTTGATACGACTATATGACCCACATTGTAGGCCACAAGCATACATTATTGTGATTGTAAAGGTGCAAAATATATATATTTTTCTTTACCCTTCTTAAAAAAATATTTTATCCATGTGTAGTTGAATTATTTATTACATTTTTGATCAAACAGTGCAGTTTGTTTATCATTTAAAAATCAATGTCCTCGTTTTTGCTGAGTGGATTTTTTTTTAAAGCAGCTTCTGGTGTGAAAACATTGGAGCTGGAAACTGCTTGGCTGGCTGATGGATTTCTTCTTCACTGACTGTTAGATCAGTGCTGGGCTGTCTTTGCATATTAATCAGTAAGTGAATAGGGAGCATGGGTTATTTGCATTGTGTGAGCTCTGGAGGTGTCCTATAGAGAATTGAATGTGGTGGGGAAGAAAAAAAGGACAAAATCTAAAATGGCCTTGTTGTGTAGAACAGAGGAGATTTGACCTGAGACTCTAAAGAGGAGTTTTCTCTTTAAACATATTGCTACTCTGTGAAACATAGTTTCACAACATTGTGTAGCTGGTAGCAGTGTGTGCCAGCACAAGTTGGCCTTAACTTTAGGTTTTGTTTTTTGAAAATGAATGACAGTAAACCACAGTAATCCAACCTGAAGTCGTCCGGAAAAACTCTAGTTTTTTTTTTTCAGGATAATGTATTAATTAACATTTAGCATAGATTTTCATCAATTTTCACAGAGTTGTTTTTCGTTATTTTTGAACACTGCTGATCCAAGTTATAGCCGCATTGAGTTTGCACTGATTGCACCAGTTTTTCCACTAAGTTGTAGCTTTCCAGTGTGACCAGTTCCCTATTTCTGTCAGTCATTTTAAAGCACTTTCTCACTTTGATTAACAGTCTCCAGTTTCACTGAACTGTAGTTAATTGTTGTCTAATTCTGAGGTGTTTTTTAACCATGTTTACTAACTGTTTTAAACATAAACCCTGTCTTTCATTTTAAGTAAAGGTTCAACTTCTTACACTGATCTAAGCAAATATCAATTGCTCTTACGACTTCATCTGTGAAGATTAACAGACTTCAGAGTTTTCAGAGTCGGTGCTGAACTCCGTCTTTAGATCTTTATAAAACATTTGAAGTGTGGTCTCTTCCTCTGGTCTGACTCGCACCGATGCTCTTTTAATAGTGATGCTGTTCAGAACACACGTTGACAGCCCACTGTGGTGAATTTTTCAGATTCATATCAATTGTTCCTGATTCTTCCTGGAGTTTGTGAACAGTGACGGTGGAGCGATGAGTGCATCCCCAGTCTGGCTCCATTACCTGTGACGTGTTGCTGCTTCAGGCTGCAGCTCCCTCACATCTGTGACGCTGCCAAGTCTGCCGATGATGGACTTGATCAGTGTGTAACAGAAACCCAATGCGATGTCCTCGTCCTCCTTGAAGTTCCTGGAGAACTATATGAACCCTCTGTGTACGTAAGAGATACTGTTTGTATGAACTGATGTTTCACTTTTCTTTACTGTCAGCATGGGGCCTACTGTTATTTATAACAAAGCCTTATTTTAGGTTACTTTGACCAGGGACTCATACTGTGTGAGCAGATGGTGTTATTTATTAGGGGTGTGAAAGTCGGTCGCTTTTGATTCTCTTGTGATCATCATTGTGTTAATGCTCTACAGTGATATTTTCCTTCCATCACTTTTGCCAAACACTGTAGGATTTGAACAAATACTGTTGGCATTCGGAGTCCAAAATAATTACAGCCTGCTCCAAGTGGAGAAAAACTCCATTTGTGATTCAGACGCTTGTTTATGAACCGGTGGTTCAGTAGGTAAATAAACAGATTTTTTTTTTCCGTGCCCGTCTGAAAGGATAAGAGATGGCTACCAAACACTGCAGCACCGTGTTCTGCATTCTTAGTGGAAAGTGGTAAAAGAACCTTAAGATATCTTGAAATTTCTGTGATTTCCAGCTGCCTTAAGTATAAGAGACGGATCAAATTTAAAGTCTAGAACGATTTCTGTCGAGCAGAACACACTGCAGTGAAATAGCAATGTTTTAAAAGGCTTTGTATTTCAACAGTCCTTCCTGTTTTAGTGGGATCTGGTACATTAGGTTTCCCAAGTCTCATGTTTGTGCAGTAACAGGAACTCCAGCGAAGATTAATTTCTTGGTCCCGTTGGAAGATAACCCTCTGAAGAGCAGAAGACAGAGGAGTTTATTAGAACCAAAGCTTTTCTTTTGTTTTGACTGAATTAGTTCTAAGATAAGATCAAATATTTGTGAACACAATCTGGCAGTTCTAAGATAAACAGATCAAATATTTGTGAACACAATCTGGTCTAAATAAGACATAAATGACAATTCTGTTTGGCCTTATATCGATGACACCACTCTTGTCTAACAATGTAGGCCACGTTTACCTAAGGTAAGATATACAGCCCACATTTGAGCCATCCTGAATACAACCTTCCAAGAACGTTTGAAAGACATTTGGTTCACATTTAACTGTTTCACACATGGAGCACTCAAATCTATGAATGAAAACCAGCAGGACAGCGCCACATGTGGTCCACATCTGTATATGATATGCAGAAGGGGAAAAACAGTGTGCCATGCAGTGCATGTGGTGCGGCATCCATATGGGCTACAGACTGCATTGTTGGTTAGCCACAAGTTTGTTGTAAAGTCTTGATAAATTATGTATCGACCAAAATTAAGGATGAAATATGGGAAGGTGCACAGGAGCAACAGACAGGAAGTTGGACATGCATTTTTAATAGTTGGTGCAAAATCTGAACTTTAGCTCAGAAACTCATTTTTTTTCCCATCACTCACAGCACCGTCAAACCCGCAGACAGGAGCCATAATTTGATTTGTTACTTCAAACACAGTGTGTGAAATAAAGACTCATCTCTTTTACAGTATAATGGAAAGTCACTCACAGAGCAGTCCTCGCAGATTGCCTTATTTCCCGGCATCACTTCTCCAATAAAGCTGCGGCGTTATTAAATTTACTTCCTGGTTCGACAAATCCTGGCCTCCATAACTCGACTAGGTCTCGACTTTTTTTTTTTTTTTTTTTTTGTAACTCGACTAGGTCTCGACTCTTTTTTTTTTTTGTCTCTCACTCTCTTTTGCACATGAGGTGTTTGCTACAGGCCTCACGCGGCGTCGACGTGTGAGTGAGAAGCCAATTACTACTTTGTTCCTCATACTTTATTTCTGTTCTACCACCAATTTCAGTACCTGACAACGTGTGACTCAAATTAGAGCTTCGACTTTTACACATTAACTACATGTGTGATGACCTGGTTAGGTCATGTAAATATGTTTCTGATCTAGAAACCAATACAGGAGCCATGTTTTATGAACTCAGTACAACTTCTGCAAATGCATTATGCTATTTTCACATGCTTTGGATGAATGGCTCCAAGATAATTGCTTCATTTTGTTTTGTTTTTTTTTTGTTTTTTTTGAATGACCAAAATATAAATCTAGAGTTGGATTACAGTATACTTCATATACAATACTTAAACCCAGTACATAGAAATGTAGGACAATTGCAAAACTTCCAAATTAGAAACTAAACAATTTGATATAAATATGATTTTTGAGGTCTCAGTATTTGTGAATTGCATAATAATAACACCTGATGTGGCTGTTAGTGTTTGTTGGATGTATCACAGCTCTGTGTTGTTGTTCAAGGCAGTGCTACTGATAATCTGTGTTTACTGGGAGTTTGACAGATGTGACTCATGGTAACAGTGTCGTGGTTCTTCCGTGCTCAGTTTTCCGTTAATAATGCAATTTTACTATCCTTGATTTTCAGGGTTAGGAAAAAAGGAGTCCAGGTCACGGTGACTTTGTTTGGATTTTCTTATCTGTCCTTGGACTTCTGCCTGCCACATCCATGATTTTCCTCTTTCTGAATTTAAATACAAGTAGCCAGTTCTGCAGTTATATATCTATTTTTCTATTTAAATATTCATCAGTGTCACAAATTTAACTTAACTTAACAATTCTGGGTTGCGTGTAACACAGTGTAAGGCAGACGATCAGCAGCCACACCTGCGTTTTTATATTCACTTTTTTAGATCTGCCTGTTCTGAAATCCTGATTTTTCCGGCCCACCTGCCGGGGACAGCTCATTTTCCTCTGCACCTGCTGTCTGCAGGAATCATTTCAGTTCAATTAGGATGCCTGCAGTGTTTTGTTTTTTTTTTTCTTTAAACACACAAGTCCTTTTGATTGTATCTGCTTTGAATTGTCTGCCATTCCTTTCTGTCTATCATTTCTCACAGTGAACGTCTTTCTGTTGCTTTTTCGGAGCTCGCTTCTATTTTTTCCTCAGAATTACCGCTGCATCGTGGCAGTAAAATATCCATTTTCCACCTGAGGTTTAGGAATGAAAGCTCGTCGTTAGGACCCGACTCTCTGTGTAATTGTCTGTGGTTTGAATATGTCTGTATGTGGCAAAAACTGCTGGTAATGATAATGTGAATGGGGCTACAGTCTGTTATGTGTAATCAATTCTAAACGCAGTTAAAATAATTGTACTTTTTCCAGTATGTTAGAATTCATACAAATTAATAACACTGTGCAGCAGTTGGGCTCAATTAAAATGATAATATTAGACATTTTTCTTCCAATGCTGTCATTGTTAAATTACAGTGTTTCTTTCAGTTCAGTTTGAAAAGGAGTCATATTCTACTTTAAATGCTGGCCAACATTCATTTTCTTGGGGCTTAATTTTTTAAATACGTCCTTAGTTATTCATGCATTAGTTTCATTGTTTAGTTTTGTCTTCACTAAATCAAACTGACCTAAAAAAGGACCTAAAAGGAGAACATGTGAATGCTCTCCGAGAGCTTGTGTTTAGGTGTTTAATGGTGGCTAATAGATGAAAAATACACGAACAACAGGAATGTGCTGAGCTCTGCGTGTTGTTGATTATTGGGTCTTTGTTGAGAGCACATATTTTCTTGATTCTGAGATTTTTTTTTTAGACAAAGCTGGGACTAATTTTTTCTTTTTTCTTACTGTTACTTTTTTGTAAGCAAAATATCGACAGCTAATAACATTTTAGAATTTATCTTTAACAGTTGTGCACATTTTCAGCTGACATGATTTAACGGCTACAGTCTCAATAATACACTATATGAAAACCAGGCTCGACTTCTTATGACTTTTTCCTCCAATCAAAAACCAATCGTCTAATTTCATGGTGGTCGAGCAGTCACGATAAGACCGTCGAGTCGTGCTGTATTTCAGACTTGTGTGTGTGTGTGTTTTATTTTTCACCGTCTCTAAATCCCAGGGTGTGACTCAGCATCATGATGTAATTCTTAGCAATGACGGTTACCTCATCCCTGCAGCTCTGGGATTGGCTGGTTTCCTCAGGTGTCAAGACGCCTCAGCCCTGGTGTGAAGAAAAAAAGAAAGGGAGTTTGGGAGACAGTGAGATGAGGATTTAGTGTCTGTTTTTTCGTCTTTTAAAAATGAGATCATTAACTGAATGAGCACATTCTTGAGGTGAGAGTTCTGGTTGGTTGGTTGGTTGGTTGGTCGGTGGTTTAATGGATGCTCAGAGATAAATAAGTCATTGTGGACAAATCCTGGAATGGTCTGTGTGCGTCTCAGCATGGTCTTTAACAGTTTATGTCCTGACTACAGTTTCCATCTGATCATCTGAGCTTCGTAAAGCAGCGTTAGGGTTGTTTTCTTTTCCCCCAAAAGATATTATTTACTTTAAATTCTGAGTGAACAAAAACGCAACATACTGTTTTTGTTGTTTTCTTTTCCCCCCAAAGATATTATTTACTTTAAATTCTGAGTTGTGCAATTAATATTTTCTTTTTCTTTGTTTTATTGTCTGGGAACTTAGTATTTTGCCCTCGTATTACTAAGACAAAACAGTTTCTCAGAACAATGAGTCTAACCTTCTGTTCTCAAATTCTCAAAATATACTCAAAATCCTGGCTCATTCCAAAGATATTTATTCAAAAATTTCAGTTTCAGAATTTGTCCTCTCGTCTCAGTGTTCGATTCTCACCCAGATAGTTCAAGGATTAAAATCTCCAATGACATTTGCACTAACAATTTCCATTCTTGGTGGAATCCTGTGGAAGAATAGCTAAGCTATTGCGATGTTAGAACTTGTATGGCTGTAATCATAAACTATTTAATAAAAACAGTAATTTCCATGTGGCCACTTCACTCATTCTCACAAAAAACATCTAAGAATAACAAAAAACAAACACCATAGTTTTAAAGACGACCGGAGTTCTTCTGATTGTTACAATAGTCCAATAGGGAACAACCAGTGAGATGAAGTGGAAAAATATGTTTTCTTTTCTTTGGGGAAACAATAAAATAATATTAGATTTGTTTCAGATTACGGCTTGGTAATGAGGGAGCTGTTTACGTCCTCGGTTATATACTGCAGCACCTCTTTGTTGTCTTAAACAAAAGTGTTCGAGGTAGGTGTTCTTTTTTTTTTTTTTTTTTCAGATTATAAAGCAGCACATGCATGGATTCAAAGGCGTGACTAATGCAACTCTCCTGTGTACATTTCACTGTGAAGCCTCCTCTGTGACTCAGTGCTATGGAAACCAGATGAAACAGTGAAACACATGCGTTGATTTGACAGAAGATGCAGGAGGACGGAGTCTGTGGAGCATTTGATCACGCCGACAGGCCACATGTCATCTAATCACCGCTCCCAGTCACAGCCACAATCAAACACCGGGGCGGTATTAAACCAGAGACTTGCACCGGCAGCTGCAGCTGCTGCTGTTGCTACTGTTCTTACGGAAATGACATGTGAGCAGTGGTGAGGTCATAGTGATGAAAATAAATGGCTGTTTTTGTACCGGGTCAGCAGCAGGTGGTTGCAGGGCAACATCGTGGAGAGGATGCTGAGCAGATGCTGCTGCTGTTGCCACAACAAAAACAGAGTGAATTGATTACAGACCTTTGGGGCTGGTTATCAAATCTCAGGCCAAACTTACCTGTGCTTTCATCAGACACTCCTTCTCTAAAATGATCGATGGCATCTACAGGATAAAGTTATGTTTTTCTGCAATTTTATTTTTTAAATCTAAATTGAATTGAATACAGTATTGCATTGTTTCCCACAGACTGGGTCGGGACCCTCAGGTGGGTCTCAAGATTTTTTTTTGGTCGTCTTGCATCATGTTCTTTGGTCGTCTTGCATCATATTTCCCAGGAGTTTATGAATAAGGACTATTGACTTGAGTCATGAAGGTTTGTGACTTTTAAAATATGGGTCCCCAGAAAAAAAGCAGAGGGCGCTCTTGAACGTACTTTGTTCATGGATTTCAAGTAGATAAATTTGGTAGTTTGAGGTTTTACTATTAGCAAGCAAGCCAACCATCTCTCCCTTACTTGAGTGGTTGCTATGGTGACATCAGTTCCATCATGTCAAAGAATAATTGCTAGTCTGTTGTGGTGCTAGCAAGCCACCGGAGAGTCTTTCATGTGGATCAAACTGTCTTAATTGTTTGTTTCTGTGATAGAAAATAGTTTTGATCGCCTTCTTTCACAGTGTTCATCAGTAAATGTTCTTCAGTATAGGTTTTCTCTCCACACAAATACACAGGGTGTTGAACTAGTGATCTTCATACTGTCAGGCAAGACCACAAACCACTCTTTCATGGTGTGACCAACATTTGCTCTTGACCTGACTTAATGTGATTGGGCCACAATAACTTGTAGCCTAAAGAAACGACTGGTTGATGCCTTTATTTCTCTGGAATTGAATGGAAACAAACCTGAATGACTTTCAGTTTTTCTGCTGAATTTGAAGATCGCTCTCTGCCAGTTTTCAGCTAAAATCTCAAAGACAATAACCCTGAAACGACCCCCCGCTCTGAGCTTTTCCATTATGCGTTTATGGTCAGTGCTGCTGAGTTTGATGAGATCAGGAGAGGTCCGTAATTTATTAGGCTTTCACACTAACAGCATTGTCAAAGACCCCGCTCCTAAAGAAAGCCCCAGGAGTGAGTCACTGTGAGGCGGCAACATAAGACAAAGGTAGAGGGCGGCTGCAAGAAGGAGGAAGGAGCTCAAGGAGGCGGGACACAATGCAACGTGTCGTCAAGGAGGAGCTACTGCGTTGTCTGGACACCAGTGTCTCTGGGTCCATTGTTTTTGTCTTTGTCCCGCAGGAACCACTTTTACTGTTAAGTACTGTTGTCTGGTTGAAAGGAGGGAAATCTGAGCTTTGGTTTCTTTAGGGCCCAGCTGCTAATTATTCAGTGCTACTGTGAAAAAAATTCAAGGTGTTCTATGTGTACTACGGAGTAACAAATGTGTAAAACTGCTTTTTGTCAATCTGCTAATAGGAGTATGAATTTCCATAAGTTGCTCAGATATGATAAAAAACATAATTTTATAATCTACTAATTTTTTTTCCCTAAAATGTCAGGTGCTATTTAAGAACAGGAGAGGGTTCTTTGGGTTCTACAGGAGAACCCAAAGTGAGGTTAGAAAAGCCAAATGTTAGCTTAGATAGAAATATGTTGCCCAGCGTTAAACCAAAAATAGGTATGAAATATGCGTTAAACCAAAAATAGGTAAAAAAAAAAAGAAAAAGGTCAAATTTTAGCATAAATTTAGCCAAAATATTAAACGACTAGAAACGTAAAAACATTTTTACCAAATAATATCAGAATTACTTAATTAATTAAAAATGTTTTTTGTGAGCGTAGTTTGACTTCTTTATGTTCGGAAAAACAGTATATACGTAGAACACATTAAAAGTTAGCTAGGAAAGTGAAACAAGGTGACAACAGTTAAAAGCTTAGACCTAGTTGACAGACTTCACTTCGCCCGTCTGTTCCCCCTGTATTACACTGATTTTCTTTTTCACACTTTGCTGTTTTTGTTACTAAATTAAAATGTCTTTACATGTCTTGAAAAGAAAGCCCCAGAAAACTTGGATGTGGTGAAAAGAGAGGCTGCGCTTCGTCGGAATAAAAAGCTTATGATGTTTTTCTCCTTTTACAAAATAAAGCCTGAAAAGAAGACGCTGTGCTGCTATTCCAGAAAAGCTAGCACGGTGAAAGAAAACAGATTCTTTTCACTCTTGTGTACTGTGGCCTGATTATGTCTCCAAAATGAATGGCCCCCATCTCTGTCTGACTGACAGGCGTCTTATTTTATCTGCAAAGCTCCTTTTCTGCGTAATGCACCGCTCCGCCGATTTAATTTAGTTACCGTGTTACCATGACTGCAGAATTATGAAGCTGCGTAATTATGTTTGCATCACCGACGGTTCAGAAATTATCCTTGTGCACGAAAATAGACTTCTGAAATTCATTTTTATTCCAAGGCCGTGACGGAAGGGCGGCGTTTTAACTGTCAGTCAAACATGAGCGCTGACAGGTGATAAAGCCACACCTGTCTGAGTACAGTTGTTTTATAGTTTATCCTCGTGGTGTTATGTGGCAGCTGCCAGCTTGTTTTTTTTTTTTTGCCGCGAAAATGTGTTACTGGGAATGCTCGGAATTTCAATTTAAAAGTTTTTAATTAAAAACAAATAATAGAATGAAACCTGTTTATTAATGTACTTTGAACAGGCTATGGAAATGAGTTTTTTTTGGGGAGTTTTCTATGAGAAATTCTAAGTGTTTTGTCCGACAAACTCACAAAAATTCCCAACAACTGCAAGTTTTACCACTTTGTTTGGTCACTCTTTGTATTTTTTTGCAGACTGTGGATATTTTTGGCCATTTACAAGATTTTTTTTTTTTTTTGATATTTTTTGCCATTTACAAGATTTTTTTTTTTTTTTTTTATCTGAGCTCAAGTCTCCATCATCTGATCCTCGTAACAGACTAGGAAGGACTTCAGCTATGACTTCCGATAAATGTCTAAGCTCAGAGCTGATTACAGTACTTGATGCTCTGTTTGACTTTGATGCACATTTAGCAGCAGTTTGTGGCTTTTGAGTTACTTATTTTTACATGATTTATTTGAATTAATAACATATTTGCTGTTGTGTGTCAATGTAAAATACCTGTATTACCATGTCTGGTCTTCTTTTGTCTGTGTCCAAACTTTTTTGGGAAGTGTGTTCACCTAAATGCATAAAATTTGAAAATGACAGGAATATGTTTTTCATTGCTACTACATCACGTTGATGTAATCGGCACTACAGTATCCTCGAATCAATTCACTTACATTGAAGTAATTCAAATTTATGTTCTAATGCCAACAGCATCTCTTTCTTACTTCCTGCCAAAGAACACAGCCAGGGTGTAGATGTGTAATATTATTCCATCTGTGGTTGAAATACAGCACTAAATGTCAAAGGGACACCGACGCCACATCAGAGCAGCAGCAGGGTAAAATATGTTTACATCACCTCGACAATGGGAGGGATGTGATGCTGCATGTGACTGATAGTGGCTCAGGGTGCATGCAGCCAGATGGACCCAGATCAGAACGTTCAATACAAAGGGTCAAGAGCTTCGCCTTTCTGCTCTGGTGTGCAGCCTGAAGGCTCCAAACCCAGGTCTTGTAATGTAGTTGGCAGACCTGGTTTTTTTTATTCCCCCTCAGTGAGACTGCACTTTATCTGTGCAGCAACAGGCAGCGCTGCATTCCATAGTAACAGTGAGTAAAGCCACTGCATTAGCAGGATGATATTTGTCCATCCATCCATCCATTTTCATCCGCTTATCCGTTACCGGGTCGCGGGGGCAGCAGTCGCCACCCAAATCACATTGCACCGTACCAAACCTTCCTGCGGGTGGTGAGTCCACTGGAAGGTACCAACCGCCCTAACCGGGATTCGAACTTGCCCAGGAGGTGAACCCTGGGGTTCCACACCAATGACAGAGACATTGCCTCTGGGCCAAAGCGCCACGATGATATTTGTGTATCACCATATTGACTCCATCAGATTTATCCGTGCGTATCACAATATTGACTCCATCAGATTTATCCGTGCATTGGTTCTCTTCAGGTTCATTTGAATGGCTTGGCTAATAAATGTAAGCTAACAGGACAACAACAATTACATTGTCCTGTTTAATATTTATATTTTTTATTTGTAATTTTTTTTTTTGTATTTTTACAAATATTTCTTTTTCATCAAATACATACATGCTGTATTTTTTTTTTGTATTTTTACAAATATTTTTTTTTCATCAAATACATACATGCTGTATGGTAAAATGCAGTTACTGTTAATAGTCATCATAGGATCACAGACTTTTTTTCTGCCCTACCCCGCACTAAACAAACCAACCCGACTCAAAGTGAGTCAATTGGAGACTTGGTTAATTGAAAAGGAAATGCCAATATCCAGACTTAATTGAAAACAGGGATCATTAAACACAATGTGGTCACGTTGGAATTCTCTTTTTCCAGTGTAATGTGTGGTGACGGGTTTACACACGTCACTGCACAACTGCATTTCCTAGCAGGGCTTGAACCACACTGATCTTTGCATTTGTTTCATATCATTTACCACTTCACAGAAATATGTTTTCCTCTTTTGAGAGGACTCCATTTTAAGTTTGCATGTCTCTCAGATTCCTCCAAATGGACACACACTATGATTGTGTGTCTACGCAATAATAATGATTTATCTGGGAACTGTTGCCGTCATTATTCAGCATCAGCGTGACTAGTGAGCCGTAGGTAGATCACTTATCAGTGTCTGACCTGCTGTCAGCTCCAAAGAGCAACTCTAAATGCCACATCATGCTCCCATTTTCCACAGCCCCTTTCTCTGAAATTCATGTTTTTCCAGTATCTCTCAATGAAAGCAAACTCTGTAATGGCCTGCTATCACAGTGGAAGTTCGCTGTTGTTTTTTGCCTCTTTTTTTTTTCTGCATCTCATTCAGCTCCAAAGGCGCTCTCTCGCCAGCCAAGTAGATCACTTAGTTAGCCACCCCGCACCATACAAACCTCCTGGGACTTTGTCAACTCCCACTTCCTTCAATGAAAAAAAAAAAAGGACTTGTAGCAGAGGCTTCATTAATCACTGTGTGAGATTTTCACTGAGGAAAAAAGTATAACTGAAATAAAGCAGGCCTCCCCTGTCACGACTCGCAGTGGATGCTGATTTCTATGGGAAGCACAGAAGAGGAAATTAGAGAACAATGAAAAATAAGTCAAAGTGAGGAGACAAACAAGCCTGCAGAGACCGGACGCTGTTTGTTAGGCCTCAGATGAACAAGGACTGGGTTTTGGATGCAGTTTGCTGACATGGCCGGCTTCCCAAGAACTGAAGCATTTGCTCATTAGCGAGCATATCTCAAACTGTTTATGGACGTTAATGAGCTCAGGAAAGGATAAAAAGAATGTGAAAATTGGGTCCTTGAAGTTCAAATGCAATTTCACCTCCTAAATAAGACTGATGTTACAAACATCAGTCCAAGCCAATGTTCTTATCTAAGGTCAGTGTGACTGAAACCCAAGTCCTAGTCAACTAACATTTTGGGGGGCAACAATTGGTAGAAATGGAGCATAAACAAGGTCAAAGTGAACATTATTACATGAAACCCTTTATCAGGAAAATAATATAAATTAACACAAAATTATTTTTGAAATAATAGTGTTTAGTTGAGAAATCAGCCAAGGATTAACAAATAAAAAACTTCAAAAAATTCAGTTTAGTGCAAATTTGTCAGTTGGTCAAATACCACGCCCAAATGTATGTACGTTTATGGCTTGTAAAAGGTGCAGAGGCTGCCGTTTCATAAAAAAACCTGCAAATTGTGTAAAAACAATTGCAACATATTCCAATTTACGTCTTACAATTCTGTCTTTTTAGAAGTCCTTGTCCTTAAATCTTTGTTGCCGTTCTGTCACTCTTTTGCTGCTGCTACCCTCCCTTTGATCAGCCCTGGAAAGTCCTATTAAATCTTCCTTTAACTGAAGACTACATCAACAATTCACACACCAAATGCATTTAAGGGCGAGGTCAGAGCAGCTTCTGCTATTATTTTTACAACTTGCTTTAACCCATGTCTCCCTCATCCTTATTACCACCAATGCACACAGTAGGCTTTCGTGGCAACATTTTGCCGAGGACATGGAGGAGCTTAATTAGTTCATTCATGGATATGGCTCCTCTTACTAGCCCACTGGTTTTAGAGCCTCTTGAGAGCCTTAAATGCCACATCCCCTCTTGCAGAAAGACCTCAAAACTGAGCAGAATATAAAATACCTTTTAGGTTATTAGGGGGAGACTCCCCCATCACATCACCCTCTCCCAAACAACCTTTCAGCATTTATGTATAGCATTTGCATCTGCTATTTGAATTGAATAGATTCCTAACCTTACAGTGGCAGAAAGAGCTTTTTTGCCCACGGAGAGAACCATCAGAAGAGTTGGTTTGTTTTTAAATGAGTCGGCTCACACTGGTCTGTGCAACTGTCTATGGATGGATGGGATATATGTTAGCATTTCATAGGCTGCATTGACCTGTTCTGATGCATTAAGTGAAGTGCTTTTTGGCTCTTTCTGGATCCCTAATTAAGACTTTTTAGCTAAATGAACTGGAACCAATAATTTAATTGAGCTCATAATTTAATATATAATGATTGAGCAGAGGATTGTAAAATCTGGAGTGATGGAAAACACGATACAAAGAGGTCGATATCAGACAGGCTTTTCCTTTTAGAAAAAGGTGCCATTATGTCATTTTTTTTTTTTTTTGCATCCAATGTACACCATTTTTAAAATACATGCGAACTCTAGCTTACAAAATAAATAAATAAAATAACACCCATATGAAAAGGATGCGTGGGAGCAGAATAAAGTAGTCAGACTGAAATGTGGAAAATCAAATTTAAAAGCTGTTGGCTGTGCTTCCTGTAACTCTATACCGTTTGTGGAATGGGGGGTATTCCTGAGATGGCATTCAGTTTCTGGGCAACAGAGCGGCAGCTGTGCATATCTTGGTATCCAGGGGGGTTGCAGTCCGATAAAAGCCCATTGATGCAGCTGTGTTTGAACAGGGAGATTGCAGTTCGATCAGTGGCTCTAGACTCAGCAGCAAACGGAGGGCAGAGAAGAAACTTTGCTAACGGCCCCCGAGAGGCAGAGAGTGGACTGAGGGCTGTGAGGAAGGAGGAGGAGGAGGAGGAGGATCTGTGAGGAAGGAGGAGGAGGAGGAGCTGCTGACAAAAGTATTGTCAAAGACAATGGACAGTGGACCCAGAACCTCTGAATGCATGAGTGACAGTTTTATGGTGCGTTCACTTTGTGGTCGTAAAAAGTAAAGGAAATATTTCGGGTGACGCAGTGGGGTTGTTGGTTAAGTACAAGGCCAGAGTTATTGACAGAGTTCCTGTGAGGAAAATGAAAGTTGTTTACTCATTTAGAAATCACAAGACAGATTGATTATTTCGTCTAAAAAAGAACTTCTGTTGTTCTTTAACCAGTCTTTACACACGTGGGCCTTGAAGAATGTGTGTGTTGAGCCCACATTTTATCTATAGATAAATAGGTTCTACGTTTTTTCTACAATGGGTGACTCAAAGATCATAGTTTGGTCAACAACTCCTACGTCATTGACATACTTGTGATTGCCTCTGTGGCATATTTTGGAGCCTTTGTACACTTACAAGGATTATCTTAAAGTGGTAAAGTAACTGGACCTTTTTTGCAGTTAATAAGTTACTATTTGCATGTGTATTTGTGAAATTCAGCCTATCCTGAAACTAGCATGTGACAAATATATTTGGGTTGTCACTGCAATGTTTTGTTGTCGTGACTCATGATTTACATATCAATATTATCTCACAGCCCTTAAGTGTGATTGCTTTAAAATCTGAGAAGGATATGATGCCATAAAATTCTGACATGTGCATTAAAAACAGGAAACATCTCTGATGGGAAGACTGCCAGTCTGCATCCAGACTTAAGTGCATCCACTCTTAGATTAGCTACTAAATCTTTGGATTGTGTTTTTATATTTAGTGTGTATGATGTATTTGCACCCAGTGTTAATCAATAGCAGAGTCTGACTGAGAGGCCTGAAGTATTGACTTCAGACGGGTTGTCATGTGTTGGAAGAGATTTGTGCAAAACTCGGTGAAAGTGCAGCCCGTGTGTTGCGTCTTGCAGACTATAGGGTCAAAAATGTCCGGAGGAAAAAAATCAATAGGTCTGGATCTCAAATTTCACATTACCGGTCGGGTTAAGCTGGATCAAGGCACTGGCTGGACGCACTTTGTTAAGTTACAGTCTGTACAGCGGCTGTAATTCATATCTGTGACAGGTGCACAATGGGAAGGCCTGTCATTGAAGTGTGCCTCTAACCATGTACCAGCAGCTGTGCGTGAATGCATTGGACACAATGCGTCCTTAAATCCTCTGACAACTACTGTACGGAACAAAGGACGATGTTGCAGTCGTGCGTTACTTGCCGACACTCCTGCTGCCCAAGCGAGGAGGAGGTGGCGGGGTAGGACAGAGTCACCCTCCACTGGTGTGGCCTCATTAATCACTGTCCTCTCACTCACCACCGATGGAGGGATGCTTTGTCTGTGTTCGGAGCCCTCTGTGCCTGACTCGATGCAGCCCTCTCCGATGCTGGTTCCTACCTCCCAGTTGGCGTATGAAATCTCATCAATGTCTAAATTAGGACTTCATTAACCTACATAGAAATGATGCCACAATGGCCTGTAAAGGACTCTTATCTTTTACTAATAGCCATTTTTAGAAAAAGGAAAACGCACACTGCCTACTGTCCTATTAAAGCTGCATACACACACACACACACACATCTCAGATCGGAAAGACAGTTCTTATGTGGTTCATTCGTACCTTTTCCCCAGCCTCTAATACTTCAAGCAAGGGTTGCTTTAATGAGAATTCCCCACAATAAATGTCTAATCATTCCGTGGCAAAATTGCTTATCTTATTGGGTTACCTTCATTGAGTAATACAAAAAATAATACTATTAAGCATTTAGATTACTATCTATCTTTGGACTACTATTGGACTGGATCTGAACCAGATGAAATATCAGTGTTTTAAATACTATCACAGAATAGTCTTCAGTCTTTACTGTAGTACTCAGTTTTTTATTTACTTGAAGCCCGTCAGGTAAACAGGCACTGAAACATTTTATTATTTGCCGTTACCAAGCAAGCTAAACAGATATTTTTGAGTTGACAAATATGACATTAAGTAGGTGGATGTGTGACATTGTGCATGTTACTGTGGATTGGTGAATCTTTTATTCTCACATATTTATGTATTTATTTTTAACACAGCTTTAATTCAACTCAATAAACAGCAGCCATTACTTTGCTAAATATTGAATTGTTTTCGTCCTTGAAATGAAGTTGTGTTGATTTTTCCATGGTGATAAGGAGTACACACCAGGACTGTATCTCCAAATTGCAACTATTAAATTTAATAGGTGTACAACGTAACTTTTAGAATATAATTTGCTGTTTTCTTTTTCGTTTTTTTATGGGCAAATAAATAAATAATGTGGTGGCAATCTGATCAGTGGGTAATTGATATTGATCGGCAAACCTAATAAGTTGGGCAGTTTTTAGAACATTTTAGAAGATTGAAAGTTCCACTCGATAATTGTCTGAATTGCAGGAGCTCACAGGAATTTTAATTATGCTTGATAGAGCATGGGGTGGAGCGGGGGAGTTGATAAAGGGGAGGGCATTTTTAATTATCTAAGTAAATATCCCTTACATACATAACTATGTAAGTAAGTAGGGATACTTAGCAACTAACTGTGTGAGTAGCTAAATATAAAACCTCAGGTTCTTTATGAACTGGTTTGGAGAATGTTCCAGAGGACTTTGAGAGCATCTCCTGAATTTTCACTTCACTTTTCACCTAATCCATGTGAAGCTTGTCACCAATTTCATCAGTAGACTGGAGTGTTTCATTATCAACCAGTTAGCTGAGTTAATTATGTAGTTTTTGTTTTTAGTTACAAAGGAGACCGTTGTCAAGAGGTTCAAAACATGCTTGGATGATAATTTATCCCTAAGCCACTTGGAGCAGAGCTTCAACTGGTACTGCTCTTTATATCTGTCGTGTTGTTGGCAGCATATGGTTTATGACATCAGGGATTTGTTAATCCCGCTTGGGTTTTGACACTGTGAGTCACCAGTTTGTGTAAATTAATGGCGTCGGTGAACATCTGCAATCATAACCTTTGACTCATCTGCTGTTTGGCTTGATTGAGTGTGAGTCCTATTCTTGCAGGGTGTTGACAATAATTAAGTGATGCTTAAGTGTGTGTCTTGTAAAAAAAAAACAAAAAAAAAAAACAGTTTTACAGACGACAGTGTGATGCAGTATGTGAAAGTAAAGTAGAGCAGCAAAAAAGTCAAGACACATTTTCTTGCCTTGCCTGTAGACTTTGGGTGGTACCAGCGGGGATCGTGCTGTCAGTGGAGAAAACAAATCCCATAAACAAAACCCAATTAGAGATGTGGAAAAACAGTTATATACAAGGAGGCAAGAGGACTGATGAAGAGGGTGGGGCCGACTCCCAGAGGACTCACTGATGCTCTGGAGACACCACACATGTGACATCTGTGTCTGGACTGCGTCTGGAATATAATATAATCCGGTGAATTAATAATTATGACCAAAATGTCATGAATAATGAGAGCACAGACTCGGGTTGTGATTAAATTGGAGCGCTATTGAGGTGTAACAAGCAAGGATTTGCCTTCCCCAACCCCTCATTGCTACATCCCCTGGCTGCTGGGGGCAGGGGGTGAGGCGCCAGAAGGATATGCAGTGTGATCCCAGAAGTCCCTTAACAGACAGGGTGAAGTAATGGGAATCCCTGGAGGAAAAGCTGTCGAGGTAGCACTGGTGAGCAGGGGCTTAGGTGTTGGTGGGTGTGGGTGGATGTGTATGTGCATGTGGGGATGCTGATGGAGGTAGGGGGGATGCGACTGGGAGGAGGCCATGTATTTTCCGCATGGATTCACCCGAGACAATGAGGTGTCCTGGCATATATGTGCCACAGGGAGGGGCTGGAGGTGACAGTGAGCCAAGATGGATGACAACACAAAGTAGCACCTACACAGAAATACCACCTTAGTACCACACAGTATTAACACATTGTTTGTACTGTACAGTATAAATATTTGTCAAAAGACCTGACTTGTACCTTACCTTTAGAATTTGAATAATGTGCTTCACAAAAGCAGAGCTGTGTTACTGCTCTTAATTGAACACTTGGCATTTCAGCTGTCAACCACAAGGGCTTTTTTTACTTTTAAGTCAAACATTTTTTTGTACAGTTTAATTATACCTATGAATATGGAGCTAAAAGTTTAAATTGAACAAAGGTCTGAAACCTTGTTCATAACCTTGTTAAATTATCTCCAAGAGTTACTGCTACACAAGTGCTCTTCTGGCTTAGAACCCTGTTTGCCAGTGATAAAAGTAGGCAGTGATGCGAGTTTGTCACTTGTTGACACAAAAGCTATGATGTATGACTGGTCTGACAATTGTGATGCCAAATCATCTGTAAAGCAGCATGTAAGGACCAGGTTAATACAAAATAAATAACATTGTCCTATCACTGCCTCTGTGCCTGACTTAGCTGCTTTAACAGACACAGACAATAGCTCAGACCTTTTCCCTGTTGGTAAACAAGCTAATTAGTTGTAATCATTTAAAATAAATAGTTCATAACATAGTCTAGCAGTTCCTTAAAGTTTTATTTTAACAGATAGAAATATAAACTGCAACTATTCTCACTTTCTGTAAAAAATTCCTTAATATTTCTATCTGTTATTTTAACAGATAGAAATATAAGCTGCAACTATTCTCACTTTCTGTAAAA
>NC_024325.1:12895724-12916892 GCF_000523025.1 Cynoglossus semilaevis
CTGCAACTATTCTCACTTTCTGTAAAAATGTAAAGAAAGTTTAAAAATGTAGTTTTCTGTCGCTCACAGTATTTATTTTCTGTCTATTACCACTGGAACCTCGACTGGAACCAGCTCTCACTCTCCTGGTAGCGCCACCTCTGTTCCCTCTGGTCTCGGTCCGTCATGGTTCCTCCATGCTTCGTTTCATCATTCAAGTTCTCAGCATTGCATATATAATAGATTCCCACTGTCAGTGTTCCCATGTTGGTCCGACAGAATGCGGTGACTGGACTGTTTGGGGAAAATTGTGCTAAATTCACCTTCACAGAACCGACTGTTGCTGCAATGAGGGCAAGAATTCAGTCGGTACTGGTGGAAACCGGTGATAAGAGTGGATGGAGGCGCTGGCTCTCCTGGGTCTTCCCTCACTTTAGCAGGACACTAAAGTAAGCTGAGCTTTAACTCGTGTCTCATGAGGTTGAACCTTTGCAACAGACGGCAACTGTTGCTTGGGTTTATTTAGTGTATTAGGAAAAGATAAGCTGTTGGATGAAACTGCAACAAGTAAAGGGAGAATCTGCTGGAACCAACATTTGCTCAATAAAACATTGGAGTCTTAACCATGTATTGACCAGTGCCACCACTTTTTTGCATACAATGTTGAAATCTCAACGACGTGTTAATTTCAGAGCACCAGAGATTGAAGGCCATTGGATTATGTGAGGTGTTTAATGGACATTAGTCACTGAAAAAATAGTCCGACTGTTCTCGGTGACGTGTCTGTACCTTGGTCTGCTGTTTTCCAACCTATTTAAATGTGTGAAGCAACATTTAAGCCTTTCTTCCTACACACCATTTGTCCCTGGCACATAAAGGCTTCAGACAACAGATAGCATGCTAAATTTAATTTAAAATTCTTCATTTTCACAGTACACATGCTCTTCCAAAAGTGTTAATAATGCCAGACAAAAGTTTTGGGGAGTCGTCAATCAAGTCTAGGAGTCCTAAGGGTTCGAATCAATGTCAAAATAACAGAAGGTGTGAATAAGTCTTCAGAGTTTGGAGTCTGGGACAAATCTTTTGAAATAAGTCCAAGTTGAATCCTAGAAGTTCTGTATGACTTAAGTATGACTCTGCGTTGAACTATTTGAGTGGTGAAGAATTTGCTGCACAATGTGTTCTGTAACTACTGTGTTTGAGTCATAGTCTGAGTCAGGTCCCCATAGTTTCAACGTGTCCAAGTCCTTGTTGAAATGCCTGTCAAATACACGTCGCTCTGGGTAAGTTCAAGAGTTGAAGACTATGATGAATTCCTAGAATTCCTGTAGTGTTGAAGTGGAATAACGGTGATTCAGAGTCTACATATGCACTTCTGTTCAGAGGTTTAATTCTTCAGTATAAAAAATATAAAACATCACAGATTACACTTATGCTCCAAAATATTTTAAACACTTCAAAGTTTTCCTCTGCTTTTTCTCTCTTTGTTGAACATTACAGCCCATTTATGTTACCTTCAAATCAGAATTATTGTTATTGTTATTATTGAATTGATTCTTTAATTTGCTTTATTCACATTCACTTTCACCCCCAAGTAGCTCTGCATCCTTAGGATTATTTATTATTTATATATATATTATATCTTTTATTACTCAGGTGGATAGCTTTACCCAGTTTTGAGAGTCTCCAGGCAGATGTGCCTGCTCAGTATTTCTTATTATCTCCATCCAAAAAGAGGCTTAATGTTATCTCCCATGTTCCACATGTGAAATTAAGTCTAAAGCTGTGCACCTCGATACGGCAGCGCAGGCTTCTTTGGTTAGTGTTGAAAAGAAGTTTAGAGTCTCTCGCGTATTGTCATCCCAGCTCACAATAATTGCTTGTCTAGCTATACATTTTCGTCGTCTTTTGTGTAGAAAATACTCAGCATGTCTGAGTGACAGTCCAGTGAACCTCCAGGAGGAAACAGTCACACCCCTTTTTTCATTAAAAAATGCATTTCAATGGAAAATTACAGACTCTCTCCAAGAAGTAAAAATAGAGGAAATGGCGAGGGAAGTGAAGGTAAGTCAGAGAAATGTCCACCTGTCATTCTGTATAAAAATTCTCACCTTGTTTGTTCAATTTCGAGCTGCTAAAGTGTGTTCACTCAACATTTTGAGCACATGAATACCTGTTATTATATTTAAATGTGTCTGTTGAAGTAACGCACCTTTTACAAATTGACCCGCACCCTAGTATCAATATAGCAGCTTGAAGGTATGTTTGTGAAGGCCCTTAACAAGCACTCCCAGCTGGCACTGAAATAATGGCACTCTGTGGAAAAAGCCTGCACTGTTTAAATAAACTGTCAAGGGTGGTAACAGGAGATTCAAGCTCCGGCTGGAGGTCCCTCGCTGTCCAAAGCTGGGAATGTTGGCTATTCTCCTGAAACGCTGGGAGTCAGCGTGGAGGTTAGGCGAGAAGAGGCGGGTGTGAATATGTCAGTTGTTGTGGCAGGAGTTCAATTTCAGTGTGAAATGCACTGTTGTATATTTGTGTTATCGGAAAAAATCGACAGACCTCGCCATATACCCCTGTCGAGTTCCAAGCTCTGTGCACTACTCACTTTACTCCTTCCAAATTTGTGTCAGAGCTGGGCTGTGTTATTATTTTAACAAGCATATTTAGTTGCATTGGGCCTCAGTCTATAACCACCATCTTACAAAGAAGTGATCAGGCCATGAAACGCCTCATACACCAGCAAGAAAAGACTTTGTAATCTCTCAGTGGCAGTAATTAGTGGCCAAACATCGACAGATAAGGACAAAGAACTGATAAGGACACAAAAGAAAACACAACAGTAATTACAGCATGGACAATTTACAGTAATAGGCAATTGTATGTATGAATCAATCAATGAAGTGTGAGAGGAAGTTGGATTTTAGAAATTTTCTTGTTGAACTTTAGCCATTTCCCCCTCTTTCTCTATGCAATGATTTGTTTTTACAAATCATTGCCATTTTATGTTGCAACCACAGCAATGATTTGTTTTTACAAATCATTGCATACCACTTTATGTTGCAACCACGCCTGGTCTAGAGGAACTCCACAATGTTCAGTGTTGAGTTGTAGGTTCATGCCCCAGTGGAACCATATAAATAATCCTCTGCATTTGTGTAAAAGTGTCTGCTAAATGTCTAAATGTAATGTAAACCTCAATACACCGCCCTGATTTAATTATAAAATCCCAAAAATAAAAACACTCAACTGGTCCTCTAGATAAACTTCCTGAGTGTTTAGGTGTTGATTATTTCTGACACTTCTGCAGCAGGCGGCCTGGCTTTGGTGGAGCAAGTGTTTCACCGTGGACAAATGGCATATGTCTTGTTTTGAGTTTCCGGTAGAGTAAAAGCTCCTCTGTCCAGCTCCTCTTGAACGTCCAGATAAATGAACATGTCTCCGTGCAGCTGCTGTCTGTTGTACATCCAGACGACGGCTGCAATTTCCAGCCTGGGATGATATGTCTTTAGTCTGAAGCCGTTAGTCCGCACCATTTCCTCACGAAGACTGGATCTGGTCTAAATCTTATTACAAATTCTTAAACGCTGGTCTGATCTTGTTGTCTCCCTTCAAACATCTCTTCTTTAGATAATAGTGAAGTGAAACCCTTTTTATCTTTGGATTAAAGTGCATCTGCACTCAGGAGAAACCTCTGCATTAATTTGCTTGGATGTTGAAAGCTTTGCTAGACCTCCTGTTGGTACATCTGCATCTCATGAATACAGCAATTTGGAGCATGTCGGGAAATCTCTCCCACGCCACTGGTGCCCCTAAACCCGGGGTCATAATGATAGTTTTTAATGCCTTGATTTTAAGACTGCCCTCTGTGACGTTTGGATGTAGTTGTTGAAGCTACTGTTATAACCACAGGTCCTGCTGCAACCAGTGGTTCTCAGAAGTTTTCTTCGGCAGCCGAAAGCACATTTTCACAAAGGTGTTGTTAAAGATTCCCTGTAGCTTCAAAACAATCCAACTGTTTCAAGTGACACTTTTCTTCTCCACACATCATCTTGCCCGGCTCTTTCTTCTTGGAAGAAAATGAGCGCAAATGACATCAAATGGTTCTCGTTGCCTGTTTATTTCACAGCCGGAATCGTGCGCAACAAAAGTGTTGCAAGAAATGGGAACTCCTACTGGAGTTTACAGCAACTGAAAACATGCAGTTGAATGTACTGTAATTGCACCAGTGATGGAGAACTGCTGCAGGAACTTGAGGGACAGACGTGTTATGTTTATTTTCTTTTTCACACCTGGTCATCAACACCTTTGACGTCTGTGTCTAAGTTAAGAAACGGTGTCACCATGTGAATAAATTATAATCCTGGTTCACACTCAGGTGACATATTCAACATCTTGTGAGAAAATATATATATATATATATATATATATATATATATGTATGTATACAGTATATACATATACGTCTGAGATCTCGGAGGTAAACTGTTGACCTCTCCTCTGTTGTGATGCAATAGCACCGACCATTTTCTCACTATGCAGCCCATTTCTCTTCATTTAAACTGGTTGATTTAGTAAGGGCAGCGATGGAGAAGAATATCTTGAGTGTCTTTCTGTGGAATTTGTATTGTTACAGCCTGTTCAAATCTGTGGATTATCTAAGGTAGGATGAGCGAGATGGATAATCAGGACTTATCCCTAGAACATTCCATGACTCAGCTCTCTGGTATTCTCTGGGTAGAGATCCTCCTCATTACAGGAAAACTTCACCTTTGGTATAGCCAGTTGGTTAAGACTAATTTCTCTAGGCCGTTAACGTGACAATCTCAGCAGCACTGACGTTATCCATGCATCACTCCTTCCAAGTTTGATTGATGGGAATATCCTGCTTTGCCGAGGGCAAGGACTCCTATGAGAGAGGAGAGAAAAAAAACGCTGCTGTGGGGATTTGAACTCCATCCATGCCACTGCAAATCAGTGCAAGCTGTTTGCACCTTGTACAATATATAACAGCACTGTTGTCACACTTGACAACATGGTGCCAAGGCTGTAATAGCTCAGGGACTGTGGGACAGGTACAGCAAACCTGCAGCAGGTCAAAGAGGATGTAAAAGAATTGCTGTTATAATCCAGTAAAGTTCACACAAAGTTTGTTTTAAAGTCAAACTGACAGCTCCATTGTACTGTAGCGCTCATTTCCCGTGGACTCATTTTCAGCATTGTCCTCTAAATAGAGAAGGGGATTTTCTTTTTCTTTTTCTTTTTTTTCGGTTGAATGAATCTCTGTAGAGAACACGATGTATAGAAGCTCTGTAGTAGCAACAGTTTTTCAGTTTTAAGTACTGTCCCTAATTGGACTATTCCCAACTAAAGTGTTTTGGAACAGAAATAATAATCAAAAAAAGGAATGAAAAGTTTTGCCCTCAATTCATGTTGAGCATAAAGTTTTCTCTTGAGACCTTGTTGGGAACACAACACATGTATATGGGTAGTGTGTATCAGACATGACAAATCACATGACAGATCAAATGTTTTTGACTGTTGTTGCTTCTCTTAAATTTTTTTCTCTATTTTTTTTTTTTTTAGGTTTTCAGCAAAGTGTTGATATTTGACATAGTAACTGACATACAGTAGTCACCACAGTTCAACAACATGTGCAGGCGCAGATGCATTACCCTTGAGTAACAGCAGTTCTTCAAATAAAGGCTTTGGTTTTGCCTTTTTCCTTTAAGATCCTTCTGCAGTATGTAAAAAAAAACATGTTGTTGGGCGGCATCATGCACAGGCATAAAGGCATGTAATAGCTAAGTCACTTAGCTTGAGGTTCTGTCTATTTATTCTGGCAAGAGGAACTTTTCTTTTTCATTGCTGACAGCAAATCTACCTGATTGATGCTTTGCTTGTTTCCTTAAACTCTGTTAGACATTGAAGACGTAAAAGAAGAAGAAAAGAGCAAAATAAAAATTTTTTTTATTTAAAACAAAACAGAATCTGCCTGATTTGTGAAACAACGACCAAACTGGCTTCACAGCAGCCATATCCACTTTTAGCAGCAGTCACTCTCACTTAGCATTGTTATTCCCATTCCTCAGCCACCTCAGCCAAGTGCAAATTCCATGTGCCTGCACAGAACCTAAATTCTTGGCCTCTTAGTTGTTGACCTTAAGGATGAACTCAAATGTTTCCACTTTTAATAACCCTAACCATTAAGTGAAAAATTCTCCAAACATCTTTTCAGTGTATCGTGTGGCTCACAGCTCCAAACCTTGATTACACGGCGAATCTATGCACTTCTCAAATATGGCCTGTGGGAGGAGCATATGAGCGGCATGTTCCCTGACCTCCACTAGGGGCGTCACCTGAGACCGATAGAAAAACTATAGGCAATAACAATTTCGTAGCAGCAGTTTGACTTTAGTGTTCTATTTATTGCCCCCAAATGGATTCTCGTTGATGTGCTTGCTCTGCTTTGTCTGTTGTTAGCCACAGTTACATGTTAATAATATGATGTATGTATGTAGTGCATGTAACCCCTGTAGTCCAGGCGGGTGCAGCATAGCTTGGCTCTATGACCCAAGCTCAAAGTTCTGGTTCCCAGCACAAGGTGTTGACACCAGAAGGGAGTAATGGAAAATGCTTCAGGGTCAGACCCCATATAGATCTGAGGGAGTAATTCTATCCCACCCAGATGACAGAAGTCAATTGCAGTTATTGCCCTTCAAGTAGCCGGTTCAGTCACGACAATCAAAGAAAAGAGATGGATAAAATAAGTGAAGCACCAGGGGAGATGTTGGGGTCTTAAACCTCTGACCAATGGCTTCACAAAGAACTGAAGTTCTCTATGAGAACTGAATGAAATAAAACTGTATTCTGTGGAGACCCTTAACCTTTGTAGCCTAGAAGTTTGTTCCTTTTGTTTCTGTTTTTTTCTTCTGACAATTAGTTTTTCATACTTACCTCCCAAGTTTCATCAACTTCTTAGTTGATCGGCGCATAAAAATTAATGGATAGCAATATGCTAACAATAAAGTGTTAGGGCTAGGGTAATTAGATGTCTTTAAAAGCTACTAAAAAGACATAATATTTAAACACTTTATTGTGGAGTTTTTGTATCTCTAATTTCCCAGGGAAGTCGTTCAAACTCGAGCAATTTTCCAAATTTTCAAGTCAAGTTTAAAGTTTTCTTTAAACGTATATACAGTATCTCCGTGGTGTTAGGTTTTATACTGCTGTATTTGATCCACACAGGGTGCTTTAATATCAATGTTGCAGTTTGAAGCAGCTTAAAGAAGTCCTGTGTCTGGTGCTTCTGTGCTCTTTCATTGTACTTTGTGATACTGCAGTTAACAGGTATTTAGCGGCACCAAGTTACTCTCAGGAGTAGTGGCTAAAAGTTTGTCAAAAACTGCTCCATTTTTTTCCAGAACCAAAAGTTTAAGAAACTTATTACCCATTAGTGAAATTTGCAAAATTAAACAAAATGTCACTAAAACTTACCCAGCAGTTAATCATTGACAGACTGTTTGGAAATAGTGTATTACAGAAGTAGTTTATCAGTAGGTGGGGGTCAGGTCAAGTCCTGGAAAGAGCTTGAGGTTGACCTGAGAAGATCAGCTTGAATCTATTCACAAAAGAAGCAAAACCAAACAGTGTTTTGCTTAGTAATCTGTTAGAAAACACACATTAAATCTCCTTCTTCCCTTCTTGTATTATCTCTTACTTAAATAGCTCTGTTTTTTTCCTCTTGTTTTCTCTTCATTTTATGCCTGTCAGAGTCATTTTTATGCTCTGCTGCTTTGATTATAGGATGTTTCTTTTTTCACAAAGTGACGCAGAACACAGAGTTAAAGCCCGGTGCAGAGAAAAACCCAATGCATAATGCCTTTAGTCGAGGCGGTCGTTTGGGGAGGAGGAGTATAATGGCTAAACAAAGCCCGACTCTCATGGGATTAGGCCCAAAATACTACATTCAAGGCTCATTTAATCTAATACATTCACACAAACTTTTTTTTTTTATCTCTTTGCAAAGAACAGTCAGTGTTTTTTTTTACGATGTTGGGTCTGCTCTTGAATAAAACAACACTTGAAGAAGTCTCTTGTGCAGCCGTCGTTTAATTTAATGGTTGAGATCAATAAAAGAAAAGTTCAATCTTCATGTGCAGACAGGGTTTTGTACTCTTTCTAGGAATTAAAAACTGAAGTGGATCGCAAACCGATGACGATCGACTGTGTGTGTGTGTGTGTGTGTGAGAGACACTCACTTATCATTCCTGTATTTTCTTCATCAAGCCTTCGGCACATCTTCTCCGGAGTAAGAGGGATTACAGGACAACTAAGCTCTTGGGTTATTTATTTATTTATTTTCCCCTCTCTATCTTGCTCGGCTCTAATTAATCAGGGCAGGGTTCTACCAAGGGGCTTAGCGGAGCCCCTTGTCAATTTGCAGCAATCGGCTTGTTCAGACAGGCCTCACAGCTGCAGCATCATCAACGCAGTCGGTCGTAGTCAGTCCTCAGAAGATAGCGGCCCATTTTAATTGGAAAAGAAGAATCTCGTCGCACGGGCCAACGAAACGCTGAGCAAAGGAAACCGTACAGACCATAAAAGATTGAATTTGCAGAGGGAATATAGTAATCTGCCGCTTTTAAATGGGATTTAATGAGTGCTATAATTATGAAACATTAATGTGACCGTGTTGGTTAGACGGGCTTCCAGGAGAAGGTCGGATCCAAGAGTGGTGCACTCAGTGTGCAAAGATATAGCAATCAGTCAAGTCTTCTTGACCGGTCTTAGCCAATGAGTCACTGCTGGCTTTATTCCATTCTCTCATTTTCTGAACATGACATAATAGTAGTGGCTGTGTGTTCAGCTGTGATCCACACAGTAATATTTCTGACGCAGGGCATTTCCTTGGTTCCTTGATGTAAATTTTCTAGGGATCTTTTAATAAGTTTGTAACTCACTTTTATTTTAATATTTCTTTTGGCTTAGTTAATTCAATTTAAGGTGGGAAAATGGAGCTAACCTAAAATTAGAATTTTTTTTGTTTTTGTCTAAATTGTATCAATTTCTAGCCAAATGTTTGCCAGCTTTTTCTCCTTTAGCCAACCTTATCAGTTACATTTGTGGATTTGTCTACGTCCATCCCAGATGATAATAATTTTGGGTCATATTTAATTTTTATGGGGAAAAAAAGTGGCTGATTATTTAGTATTAATATATATATATATTTTGCTTTTGTTTTTAGCCCTAAGACCATAATATTTTTCGCCACTAACCCACCTTTAGCTATCTCCTTTGCTCAAATGCATTTTGTTGTTTTATGGACTTGGTTTGTTGGTTGATCTTTAGCATTATCTTTAGCTGTTATCTACTATTTTAATTGACAGCAGCTCAACATTCAGTCACATCATGTAACAGTAGCTGTTCAGTAGCAGACATTTGCATTTATAGAGCTCCCTGTACTGTGTCCTTTCAGCCAAAAAGAATGGCACTTTCCCATGTGCTTCACAAAATAAGTCTGGTTTGGAAAGATTTCTCTGGCTCTGAGTTTGTGCACCCAACTGATTCCAAGAATATGAAGAAAAACACAAACAGAAGAACTCCGGGCTCTTTATTCAGATTTCTTCTATTTAAATTTGAAGTTGGAAAACCAAAGTCTGAATATGTTGGATGGCATCTTTCCCACACTTGCCCCCCAGTACCCAGTACCCCAGTAGGGATTCATCAACTCCTTTCCCACACTTGCCCCCCAGTACCCATGGGATTCATCAACTGAGATAAAATAGACAGATCAGACACGTTACACGTCGTGAATATCTACCTCCAGTACAGTTTAGCTCTATGTTGACAGAATAATGTCTTGGAGAACATGACAGTGAGCCCTACCTTAGTCCTTTGGAAAACAGAAGGCGGAACCAACAGTTGGCTCCAAAATCAACGTGGCGGCTTTTTTTCGCCACAAAAGTTAGGCTTTAAATCCACCAGTGAGTGGGCAGTGAGAGGGTTGGGGTTTGTGTGGAACTGGGTTAAGTCAAAATAAACAGTAATTAGCGTTACAGGTTGTAATTAGCCGAGGCTGGAGGTCCAGGGATATTCCAAGCCTGGCAGATTAGATATTTTATTCGTGAGGGAAAAAAAAAAAAAAAAAAACGAGACAAATTGAAAAATGAAAAAAAAAAAAAGAGACAAATTGAAAAATTTATGGAATTAATGGAAAATGCCTAAACATTTCTACTTATATTCTGAATTTGAGCTTAAGTACTTGGTGGTCCTTCTTTGTAGGATTCTGGGGAATGTTTTTGGCACCAGATCACAACCTAAGGATTCGATTCCAGTTCCTTCCATTTTTAGGGTAAATAAATATATTCTGATAAAAGACATTGTATCACAGCTGAACCCGTGGTTTGAATCCTGCCTTTTATCATGCTGTCTCGTCCCACATGACCATTTTACTACTGATTATATTTGTCAGGCTAAGACAAATTGTCTTTAACTTTATTTACCCTGGGAGTCACCTTTTAAAGGGGGGAAAACTGGGGTTACAAAGAGTGTGCTGCAGTATATCCCTCACAGTAATACGCCACTACCTTAGGTGTTAGGAAACTTAAGAGTCCAAACTCCAAACCTCTTGTCTAAATGTTGCTGCGGAGGATGAGAATCAACAGAGCAGACGGTTTTCCTAACATTTTTCCAATTTTCTTTTTCCAATTTTGTGGAGCAGGGAGCTACCTTACCTTACCTTCCTATCAGATCAAATCAGCGGAGCCATTCTTCTCTGACATCAACCAAGTGTTACTGTCCAGAGGAGTGCTGTTCACTTTGCAAACCTTGAAGGTGCTCGTGCAGGAAAATCTCCTTTTAAAGTCTCCTCGCTGTAACATCTATGAATGCTGTAATATTTTCAAAATCAAGCAGGTCGTCTTGACCACGTTTCATGCCAAAATGCATTTAACTACCGCCATTTGTATTCACAAGCAGTTTAACAAGTGTACCTAATGAAGTGGCCCATAATTGTACCGTGGTCTCGGAAAGCAAAATGAGACTCTGTCTGTGGTCATTGGTGACCAACCATAGGATTATAAAGACTCTTTGAGCCCTCATGCACTACTAAACTGAAAAGATTGACCACATTCATTGAACTTTTCATTAATTACCTTCTGCTACTATACAGTACATTATCCAGAGCATTGAGAATTTTCTGTCTTGGAAGCATTACTGAGTGTTTTTTTTTTCTTCTGTATTGGCTCCGACTGTTTTAGGGAGTCTGATTTTATTGACAGTTCAGTAGTAAGTTTCAGATTTTCTTGCTTTTTCTCTTTGTTTTCACTATGTTGAAATTGTAAAGAGTGGACATTTGGGGGGCGTGCAACATCTGTGAGCAATTTGAGACCAAAGCCAGAGCGGGGGCCTCCTCATCATAAGCCCCACTGACATCAGGCAGCTTTTCTTACAGTAGAACATTGGAGTCTCCCATAGGAGAGCGAGAGCTGGAGCTAAACAAAATTCATTGGCTTCGACTGCTTCCAGTGACAAATTAACAGATTGCTTATGAAGTGGTGATGAAATAGAAGAAGGGTTTAAAGAGACGGACTTGGCCTTTTTATCTTCACCAGCTGCCACAATGTTGCAGTTAAGAAAACTGGAGCGCACAGTGAAAATGGCTGTAACCACAAGCAGAAACTCAGATGCATACAAATACAGTATTCAGCAAAACACAAATGAGCATTTTCATATATATACTGTATATATATATATATATGTAGTTTATGCATACCCTTTAAAATATTAACACATTTTCTTATCCGGTTTTTTAAGCACATATTTGTGCTTTCTTCTTTTATTGGTTCTTTTTTAATAAAAAGTTTGTTTTCCTTTGACTTTCAATGTGGGGTCCAACAATGTACTGAGAAAAAAGGAAGGAATGTGAGGCACGAAAGGATTTTCTATTAAAAATTGTTAATTAAACTAAAAAACAGAACAATGGCAGAAGAACAAAAAGTTGTTCTAGCAAAAAAAAATGAACAGATTCTGAAGGTAACAAGGTAGTTATAAAAGCAAATGCTATGTAAATAAGTAAGGTAAATGTCAAAAACTAAAGGTCAGCCTAAGTAGCTAAAGATTTGCTAAGTTAGCAGAACTTTGATTAATGAAGGACTAATAGGACAAATGCTCAAAATCGCAATGTATTTGCTATTTGTGTAATAAGGTATAGAAATAGCTAAGAGCTATTGAACACATTAACTAATGATTAAATGATAATAATAATGATGGATAAAGAAATCTGTCTGTAACTCACCATAAACCTAGGGGCATTCCAATACTCCCCCCTCCCACATCATTTAAATTAAATTTTAATTGGAATGACATTTACGCTTGTAATCCACTTTTAATCCCTGCTATATTTACCTATATTTGAAACTTAAAAATACAGGTTTTTATTGTGTTTCAGAGCAAAGACTTCCTCAAGGACTTTATCGGTTTACTGACCAGCTGAAAAAAAAAACATAGAAAGATGAGATTTTGATCAAGTCTGCCTATAAGGTATGCCGCATATATGTGATAAGCCTGAGGATCCATGTATTGTTGTATAACAGATGGATTGAGAGATTACGAGAGGCTTAAGGCAGCGTAGGGAGATGAAGGGATTAGAGCAGCCAATCTTTCTGTCAATACGTGTTTTGATAAGCTGTAAAAAATGTACCTGCTACGATGTTTCGGAGACAAACAGATGCCCTTCGTTGTTGGGAATGTGCTTCCAGGACATAAAAACACAGCATTCAAAAGTCATGTCAAGTATGGGTCAGGTCGAAAACAGCTGTTATTACAAAACCAATTGTTGCAAATTTCAATAAATCCAAATGTGAAAATAGTTTGAATGAAGTGACATAACTTTATAAATAAATATTTAGTCCAAATGATAAAGAACTCAAGTATGCCAAAACATAACTAAACATTTACAAACTTACAAAGTCTTTTTTGTGAATGTATATTTTATCTGGCTGAGCCACGGCACTTTTTGGTTAACCTAAATAGAAGAACTGTATTTAAGCTTAGCCAAAGTGTATTTAATAAAAGAACAGCTAAAAGATTGTATTGCAAAAGAGCCAAAATTTGCAAATAGAACCAATCGTGTATAAGAGAAAACGACTCAACTCCTTTACTGTACACCCACAGTGACAAGCACCAAAACATGACAGGTCTATTGGACAATTTATTACTGTGTAGATTCGGACACATCAGTCAAAGGTTCCTGACAGGTTACTGATGAGAATCACAAGTCTTTCTGGTGTTCTCTGCCCACAGGGATGTTGTTTTTTTGGTGGAGATAGTTCTGAAATATCCCAGGGAGTCTGAGAGGTTGGCATTGACGAAGAGCATTTGTTTTCTGCTCATCGACAGGCAGCAAACACGGGATCTGTCTTGTCTATAGTTCACTTAAAAGTCACCTAAGGCTGTCGCCTGTTTTTACTTACCATCAGTTCGTAGTCTTCTCTCTTTTTACTTTCACTGGAAAAGATCCTGTTTATCTTGCAGTCCTTCTTCTTCTTCTACTTTATCGCTTCATCATTAGAAAGCTGTTCCAAAATGGAGCCGAATTCAGGGGTGGTTGCTGGCAGTAAAAACTATCTAACACATTTTGTATTCCAGTTTCTAGTTTTGTTGTCAGTTGCAGTGTGGGCTTTTTATGAAATTCTTCAAAACAAATATTTTCTGTATTTACTCAGCAAGATTTTCATATTTTCTTGGATTGTGGTTCTGTTTTTTTCTCTTGCAGTGCTCGGCCACGGCCCCAAGGATTCATGATTTAATAATACGAAAGATACACCTAAGAGCTGGAAGTTCTCCTCCAGTGTAGTAAGAACAAAAACAAGTGGCACTCAGATAAACAACCCTTTATTCAATTTGTTTAGTGGCAGTTGATTGAGTGAAAGACTTGTAGAAGGTACTTCTGCTTTTTTACTCTGAAATTATGCTAGGTAACACAAGACGTTAGCAAGTAAAAAAGGCAAAACAAAAACAAACATCTGTCTCCAAATCAAATACCCACAAAAAAAACTACAACTTGTGCTGTATACATGTATATATAATGTCTATGTGTGTATATATGTATATATGTGTATACAGCATGTATATAATGTATATTTATTTGTGTATGTATATGTGTGTGTGTATGTCTATGGTATATAATGTATATTTATTTGTGTATGCCCATATATATGTGTGTGTGTATGTCTATATTACAATGTGTTTCTGTAAAATAACAATTACCTAAATGTGTAAATAGTGATTTTGCATCTAATTATTGCAACATTAGCCAACTAAATAAATATAAATACACTTTCTGTAACACTGGGCAGCAGTTGTGAAATACACCCACTTGGTCAGACCAAGACTCTGGAACTGTCTGAAAGTCCATTCCATTCTGTGTTCACTCATCAGCTCTGCCAGCTGCAGGAAGAATGTTGGCACTTTTCACTAGTACTGCACGAAAATACCTGAAATTTCTTTTCCTTACAAAAGAAAAGTGACGAAAACTAGACAAGCTGTGGACGTTAACAGTCGCAGATTTCTTCCTTTAGCTTTTCTATAGACTCTCTACCCTCATGATGAATGACTACATTTCCTGGAAGCATCCTATCTATAATCTGAATCTGAACCAATTGTTCAACATGTCCTCATCTGTAAAGATAAAGTCTTGGAGATCATTTATCGGAAGACATAAGAGTCATTACCTCCGCAGAGGCTACTAATGACCTTACAATTGAATTGGCTGGTGTACAGGACAGAAGACAGAGGTTCAGATAGTCTGGTTTCTGATTAGGCATCTGGTTGCCCCGGTGAAAATCAGATTAGACTTGGTGTAAGTTGATTATGCTGAGTCATTGATTGAAATAAAAAGGGAAATGCATTTTCCATAATCCTCCATCAGGGCAGATGTGGGAGTTTGGGAAGAAGTCGTGTTGTAGAAACACCTAGAAAAGTTCTTCTTCTGGGTATGTTTCCTTCTAAAAAATAAAATGAGCGATACTTTCTTTAAACCCTTATTAGTCCAAAAAATACAAAGACCAAATTTCTTAGCACACTCATCAGTATGCATAAAAAAAAAAAGCACACTCATCAGTATGCATAAAAAAAATAAATTGTATTTTAGAATGCTACAATCTGATGTTAAAGTATAAACGTTCTTCTTTTTGAAGTGACGTAATGTCTCAACAGTTTATTTCCTTTTCTTCATTTCAATGCTCTGTTCTTTCCTCTGTAATGTTTTCTACTTCACTCTGTCCTAAAGGCGTTGTGAACACGACGTTTATCCTGGTAAATTAGAAACAAATGGTGCACAAAGGAGATGAGACTCTGTTATCAGGTTGTGTTTATTACGAGGAGTCCTTAAACGGAGACTCAGAGCAGGCTGCTGATGTAAAGATGGCCTTTGTGTTCCATTTTATATTGTTTACACCACTTACTGTACATGTGGATAATTAGCTTTTAATCCGTGCTTTTTAAATGCATACATAAATAGTTAAAATGGTGTTGTTAATAACAGTAATAAAGGTACAATGTAGCCTCTCCATGGCCAGGTTTAATGAATATCCAGGCCACTCCTGATGGTGTGGATCAAGGTCCTTTATTCAGAGTGGGATCCTCTTGATTCACTGCAAAAGTTTGAATTGTTAACGTTGTTGTCATAAAGGAAACGAACTGACAATCAAGATCTTTTCATATTGCTGAGTTACTGTCCTCCTTTAGAGGATGTGGATTTTTTTTTTCTCACCCTGTAACCTCTCACACTCAGATGTTTCAATTCTACAAAGGTCTTTTGTCAATTCTTTAGGTCCATCTTTACAAGATCTCTGAAAAACCTTTCCACTTCTGTTACTTCTACTTTTTGGACCATAAATCTAAAACGAGAGACCTATTTTTTTTTAGTAACTTGCCAAAAATGGAAGGTGTCCTCCTTGTGGAAACCACTGACTGTAAATCACACGTACGAACTGATGCATTTTACATACAGTCTGTGGGGCCTCTAACCTACTTAAACACAGACAAGTTAATGGTGTGTGAGAGGAAGTAAAGATAGGCGGGGTGGGGTGGTGTAAACCACGGTCCTGCTCCTATTACTCAAGCTACACCATAAAAGCTTTTAAAATTTACACTGGAGGAGCATCAATATTTGATGACCACAAGTGTGTTGTTCATTAATTGTGCTACTTCATGAGTCAGTTTTTTTTTTCCTTCTTTAGGTGTAGAACTTCAACACTGTGTGGAAAAAGCCATCGACCCCCCCCTTTGCTCCACCCCACACACACCTCCCTGCCTCCCCCCCACTTACAGTTGCTCAGTTTTTTTGACCTCTGGCTGAACTTCTGAGTCCAGAGACTGGTGTGACTTTGCTCTGACATCCTATTGATTCTCAGCCTCTTCTCCAGCTTCTCTTCAAACAGTGACTCTTGTTGACTTGTGTAGGCAAACCAGTGTAGGCTGAGTGGTGGCCTGCTGCACTTGCATGTGTTTTTTTTAAGAGAGATGGTGAGAACAGTTTGGAACTCCTTAAGCTTCCTAACCCAGAACCTTGTACTTGGACATGAGCCAAGTACAGGTTTCTGCATCTGAATCATAGACTGTGAAGGAAAGACGGATGATCCTCTCTTCTCTCCTCCTTCTTTAAGGCAACTCCAAATGCATGGTTGCATTTACAGCTGCTGTCCAGTAGGGTCTCTCAGTTAATTTCCCTGGGTCATTTGTTATGCCTTTCTCCGTCTTCATTTCCTGCTTGCTTTTACAATTCATATTACTGCAAGTTTACGTAGGCACATTACCCACCCGTGGTGATTAGCTAATGCCATCAATAACTGGATCTATAATCAGGGTTACTGCATAAGATCCTCGTCATTAGCCATATGAGCTAATATGGAGATATATCATTGCTGTAGCAGAAAAAGCTACGTTAGCTAAAAGGTACAGGGGAAGTTATCACAAACAAAGGTAAGAGTGACCAAAATATTACGATTATTAGCTGAGATGTCTTTTGGTATTTTAAAAGGCAATGAATAAACAGCTAAAACGTAGCTGTATGATTCAAAAACGTTCTGAAAAGTATCCACAATGCCTTTGTTTGTATTTATAGAGCACAATAAGTAAACTTTTAGTTTTAGGAAACAAGTCATGGTCAAGAAAGTACATTGTAGAACACTTATGGTTTAAGACTTTTACTTTGCTAAGAACTCGGTGACTTTATTGGTTGAGTGTGAAGAAAAGTTTTGGCTCCTAAATCTCTCCTTAGCCAGTTCTTAAGCCTGTTATCAGTGACTGTGTGCTCAGCCAGTGGCGCTCACTCTCTGCTCCGTTGTGCTTCTTTTCAGCCCTTGCTCAGACACCATCACAGCAGAAAAGAAAAGACACGAAGCATGAAGCAGCCACGGCTGTGACTCGGTTTTTTTTTTTTCTTCTTCTTTCACAAAAATGAAGAAAAATCTGACCCCTGTTCTGTTGTTGTTGATGTTGTTATGGACATAAAAGCAGCTGCAGCTGCACTTTAAACAAATTACTTCCCAATAACCTCTGATTTATCTGTCAACCGATTCCAGCTCTGAAGATGGGCAGCGCTGCTGACTCATGACCATGAGCAGTAAACACACATTTGACTGTGATGTCGTGAACAGGCGGCAGCTGGCATTTATGTTGGCAGACGGGCAAACTGATAACACCTTATCAACTGTGATGAATGTGCCGACACGGCAGATGTACATACATGGAATGAGCAGGCTCGTTAATTTGTTCTCAACAGTCACAACATTTACAGAAAATGTTCAGCATCTCAAATGTGTAACCTGTGTGCGACACTAATCCAAACCAGTTGCCCTAATAAGATGATACGCCGGCAATTGATGTTGGACTGGGACTCTCTGGTGTCAGTGGGAAACAAAACAGTGAGAATAAAATAACAGGCAGTGTTGATTCTAGCCAACCCCTGCTGGTCAGTATTTGCAGTGCACTTGGAAGTTTTTTTCACAGTAACCACGAAGCTGGGACTACCTGATAAATACAACAATATACAACAAGTTTATTTTATTTGATAGAACTGACGTAGCATTAGCATTAGCTCCAGCTGGAGTCCAGTTCTTTCAACTGGTCAAATCAAAAACAACATTGAAATTGTAACAGCTGGTTGTCACATTTAACGGGCAGTGGCTGCTGTTTCTGGAGTTAAGTCAAGTTAGAACCCACCAGTCCCCCCCCCCCCCCCTTTCTAGAATAGAAATGCTGACTTTGCAATTGTTAAAAAAAAGAAGGATTTTACCGTATTATTAAACCATAAAATTCATGTGAAAACCGCAAATTCCTTCCTTTCTCACCTGTGGTTCACTGTGGACATTCTCGTTGTGTTCACAGGTTCAGTGGTGGGTTAGAATGAAAGGTTGGTTTTTTTTGTTTTTTTTTTTACATTTCATTACCATTTTATAGAGGTTTTCATTGTTAGTGTTGGACAGCTCCGGACCCAGACCGGATTTGAAAAGTGCGCCGGTGCACTAGGGTCTGGTGGGTAAATTGTCCATGACAGGAAATGAGCCGTGAAGTTGCAGTACCTGGCCAGCACATGCACGATATCTGATGGATTGAGTTACACCTTCTACCTCCTGGCTGTCATTCTGGCAGTTGCCCCTCAGGCACTGTCCAAATGAACAGGCATGGAGCCATGACAGCACTTTGTCTGGTCACTAGCACATAAATAATACATGGGACGGCGACGACAATAACAACACTTCTTCCAGGGTTTTACCTCCACTGCACACGGTTTACACGTCACTTAACTGGTGTAGGGTTATGTGAGTCGACTAATCCCATCAGAGCAGCAGTGGAAGGTAAAAACACTTAATGGTCCGGTCGACAGATGACAACCTCCAATTGTCCAACAATTTCTGCCAGCCAGTAATTTACACATTACATGGAATTCCTCACAGGTATTTCATTTAATACCTACCTGACTCTGCCATGTGATAAAAAGAAGCATGGAGAGGAAGAGTTCTGGAATCTAAGACATGGCCTTTGTATATACTGTATATACAAAATCCCTTCAGAGTGGACCTTCACTTGTCAACCACCTGGTCAATGTTATAACTCGGGGTGACAAATAACGTCTGCAAAGGCTCAAGTCCAAAATACTGACCTTAAGTATCCATCAGTTCATTACTAAACCAAACTGAGCCAGTCCTTAATTTAACCGTTATCTAACTTCAACCCATCTGACACTCCGACTTCACACTTACGATGTTAACACCGAGTCCTTAACTCTGCGTTTAGAGCTGCACTTGTAGGGCACTGGAACCCATTGCCCGTCAAAACACCCATACATTTTTTATAGTAGTTCTGTGGGAATGCTAAATCCATCCTAACATTGTTGAATATCTTTTTCCTTCGTTTCCGTTGTTATCTCCAATAACATTATTTCCTCATCCCACATCTTGTCAGGGTCTTTTCATTTTTTTTTTTTTTTTTGTGAACAGGATAAATCCAGTCATCTGTGAATGTGAAAACCCGTCAGACCTCATTTTGCTCTGACACAGAGCTCCATTGTTGCTCAGAATCTTACACTTCATGAGTTGCACTTTTGAGTTTGAAAAAAAGGACTTTGTGTCATTGTGGGAACTGTGAGATGACTGATGTGACCAGGCTTTTGTACCAGTCCTGTCTTTGGGTCCTATTATAATTTTTTTTTTTCCCATGCAAATTTTGCGAGGGCAAAGAAGGGCCTCTGATCCGAAACGTCGATAAACAGTGTGTGTAAATGCAGCCCTCCGGATTCTGACGGTGCGCTGCCACAAAGCTGCGCGCAGCCTTGCATTAAGACACTTTCATTGAATACCGCCGACCTTTCTGCAGCATTTTGCTTACTCGCACATCTCTTCAAAGTTAATTCTCACTCTCTCGTATGACCTTTACGGCCCCATCTTTCTTTGAGCACTCAATGATTACAACTCAGTAAGGTCAAAAGACAGCGTGACATTCCTTCAGGAGAATGAAGAGATCACCGCCAAGGTTTATATATACGTATATATACTTTTTTTTCTTGTCTGTGCTGTGCATTGATTTAATTTATAGACGATACAGCAAAGCTTCAGTGACTGAAAGAGCAGAGAAAAATAACAACTGCTGATTCTTAAAAGCCACGATTGAGGAAATGTGTGGAAGAAACTTCTACAGCAAATTTTTAAATCTTTATTTCAACTGTGCACAGAAGCACAAGAGTAATGGGCCACATTTCGTGTGCCTATTATGTACTGTAAGCAGTCCAGATTATGGTGTAACCTTGCTGGTAAATAAGGTTGGGGATGTAACCTGAGAGGCTGTTAATCCTTTAAGCTCACTTGAATCTAACAGGTAAACAATGCCACAGAGAGATGCAGGGATTTAACAGTTGGCAAAGCACAAAACACCTTTCATAGTTTGTTCCATGGAATCACTGGTTACCAGACAGATATTGTTTACACTCTGCAGGGTTTTTTTTTTTCCACATGAAAAATGCGCTCAGAGAGACACCTTCTGTGCAAAGTACGAACATATTCCGTGGCTAAATTGGTAATTTAGTTAAACCCAATCCACCCACTACGGAATGGATCTCTTCAGAATGTGAAGTGTTGGTTTTTATACTCTGAGAAGCCAAGTGGAAGTCTGTTTGTGTGAATGTGTAACAGCGATAAAGAACTCATTCAGTCAATCCACACATACAAAATATTTAGGCTTTTGATGTATTATAAGCAAGATGACATGTTGATATGTAAAGTTATAAAGTGAAAAAGTTGTGAAAAAAGTTGGAAACAATAGGCTGTTACGCTGCAATAAAACAATATTGGCTATATATGTATATGTATATGTATATATGGATGTATATACTGTGTATATATTTTATATTCAACATGTCAATATGCATAGCTTATGATTACCTATGAAATACATACAAATATCTAACACCTAATTGTTAGCTAAAAGTAGCAAATAATTCTAAACTGTTTGTATCATCAGTGGCTGTAAGAATTAGCAAGATTGATCAGTTGTAACCATTGCTGTAGCTTGGCCAAAAAGTAGCATCATGTTAGCCTTAATAATTAGCTAATACTTCTGCCATCATAGTACACAATATCTTGAGGTAATGTAATCAGTTAATATCTTTGTAGTTGTTTTCATCGTCAC
>NC_024325.1:12916922-12956289 GCF_000523025.1 Cynoglossus semilaevis
CCCCTCTGGTCTCCCCCTGGACGCCTCCTTGACTCCTCTTCCTGTCTTCTACAAAAGGTGAGTTATCAGAGTTTCTTTTTTCTTTTCCTTTTTTCTAATACTTGGAATCCGGTTAAAATGGATTAGACAAATCCAAGGTCACTCTGCCCTCCTCTCACGATGGAAAGGCATTGTTTCTAATGATCTGACTGGAAATGAAAGGCTGATTTCACCTATCACTGAAGGGCCTCAAAGACACTGATTATACCTGGGGTTTCTGCTGTCTGTCTCTGGGCTCTGGTTCATCTGGGTATGTTTACAAAGTGTCTTAATAACTCTGAGCACTGGGTTTCCATCAACCATGCTGTGGAAAATGACAGAAAATGAATCCTTCCTGACGGAAATTACCTGTTGACTGAATCACATCCGTGTGTTGAACCAAATTTTCTCTGCTGCTCTGGGTGTGAACTCAGTGAATCTCAGCTGCAGGAGCGAAGCTGCGAGTTTGACTCCGTACCTTTGCTTACAGAAAGTATTTTCATTTGTGTACTGGCTGATATTCAGTGAGCAGTACTGATACTTCTTTAGGTCTGTTGTCAATAGACATGCAATGAACTGGAAGGGAGAGTGATATAGGTGGCACAGTTCTGTGCAGAAAAGAAATTCTACATAAATGAAATATATTCATACATATATATTTATATGAACTAAGTTGAATATTTTATTTAAGCTGTTTTTTTTTATTGAGATTGTTACTCAATGACATACTCTGTAGGCCCAAGAGCTAACTGGAAAGAACTGATGTGTGCAGTGGGTGGAGAATGGTAACCAATAAGTAAAAACCAAAGTGTCTCACTGCAGTATTTCCAAGTCAAATGGAGTAAAGCAAATTACTGTTAGAACAGCAATTTGTCCTTAAAGTGTTGGCAGTGTTTACTCTTAAATTCATTGTGACATTTTTTTTTGCCCTGCACTACTTTAAACACAAGGTGCAACTGGTTTCAGTCCCTAAAAGTAAAGCTACATAAACTGGTTATTTCTCTTAATGTTCTGTTTTTCATTGAGTCCAAAACTTAAACTGACAACAGGTGTGTTCATAAGGTTTGAAGGAGCCCCCCACTAAAGCCCACCCCCCTTCATCTTAGCACAAGTTGTGCTGAACGTTGAGGACTATTTATCCAACATGACAATAATATTTTTATTTAATTTTCTTTTTTTTCTCATATCATTCAGTGAGTTTGTTAAAACACTTTTAGTTTTATTGAATGTACCTTCAGACAGACCAACAATTTCAGAAAACTTTTAGAAAATTCTCCAGGCCAGTGTACTTTTTTGCGTCTACACACCACAAGTGCACCATTCATCCCGTTAACCTTGCCGTGAGCTCCCGGGGGTTAAGCAGCCAACTGCACTGAGGATGCACTTGAAAGACTCGTTCCCACTGAGCCGTTTTACATTTTCTCATAAAGCATACATGCTAGTACAAATTAGTAGTGTACTGAAGTTTTTAGTAGGAAAGGAACAACTGGAGCGAACGGGCTGCGAGCCAGGGAAGTGCAGTCGCCACGAGAGAACCAGAGTAAATAAGGCTACAATGAAACTGTCAACGTTTCCACACGGGCCGGCTTTGTTGTCACCGTGACAGCTGTCAGAGGATATGGAACATGACTGTAATGGCTTTCTTGTGATAATGTTGTAGATAAAGCATGCTAGGAGAAAAACACACTGGGAAACACACTCTCACACACAGTTGCCATGTCACCTTCCAAAGACCTCATAAATTTTACAAGCTCCCCCAGTTTTGGTTTTCATCTGAAAATGTTCTAAATGTGGTTGTGATTAAGGCGCTCATTCAGACTCCGGTCTGGATGACGTCCAAAAAGCCTCTCTCCACACGAGTCCCTCCTTAAATGCTCCCGTCTGCTTCTGGTCGTCCATCACTGGATTTTGATTTTTTTTTTTTTTTTTCCAAAAATAAAGAGAAGGAGGCCCACCTTCCATCACATTAGCCCGCTAAAACCACTGTCCCAGTGTCTGGAGGCTCCTCCACCAGGGGAGTATCTGGTGTCAGGTCTTCTCCTCCACAAGGTGATGCATGATGGAGCTTCAATCTCAGGGCTGTGGTTTCACGGTCTCCTCACAAAAGCTCTCTGAACCACATCAGGGCTATTTTAATCTTAGCTTCTTCTGAGAAACTCCCGCGTGAATCCTGAACCAATGAATGGACTTCACAAGGCGACGTTTAGTCAAACAAAACTAAACTAAAATTATCTGTTGACTTAACAACTTACAATTGAGTGAAAAAACAAAACTAAATCAAAGTTGTTTTTTTTATTTTTTTGTTCTCTCATGACATTGGCTAATCTTTAGCTACATAAAAAGAGATTTGGCTAACTGTGAATTTCTGATGTAATTTTAATCAATTCACTCTGATTATTTTTAAAGTTTTAAACTTTGTTTGCATTTGTTTTTTAAGAATTATGTCTAAGAGTGTTTGCTGAGTTAATTTGTTTAAGCTATTTCTAGCTGTTGTTAGCCCGTTTGGTTAGTTGTGTCCGATTTTTGCCAAGCTATTGTTGCATCTCGCTCGAAATAGGATATCATAATAATCCTCTTTAAATGTTGTTTTATAATATTTAACATTTTTTTCAAACTTTGTGGATTTTATTTTTATTATTTTTGACATTTTTATACATATTTACTTTTTAGTGATTTATTCACAAACCCTCTCCCATACTCCCACACAGATGAAAAGGCTAAGTAGAACCAATGAATGATGTTTGTTCTGCTAATCATTAAACTCACTGAGATTCCCGTTCACCTCAGAGATCCATTATTGAAATCAACTATTTATGTAGATGCAGCGAAGCCTCTCATAAATGCATTCTCTATCCAAATTCATTAAAGGCCTCCATAAATCTGTTCAGAACAGGGTGCTGCGCCTAAAATATGAAATTATATCAGTTATTATCATTTCATCAAAGCAGCGAGATATTTGATTAATTATGCAGCAGGGGCGCACGGAGGGAAATAAGAAATATGAACCTGATTATCTAACAGTGTTTCCCTTGTAATTACATTAGTACCAGGCGGTGGCAGGGGTTCTGGGCGTGCACTCGGACGTGCGCTTCTTCCAGTTGCATGTAATGGATTTTACTGACAGTTACAAGGGTGGGGAGAGAAGTGGGGGGAGATTACCTCATGGATGCAAATGGAACTCTGGATGCAGTCCAGAAATCTGTTGACAATAAAATCATAGACTACAGTTTTGACAGTGATTGCATGATGACTAATCAAATTGAACATTTTAATTTCTTATATTTGGTGATGTCTACATAGACTACAGTTTTGACAGTGATTGCCTGATAACTAATCAAATTGAACAATTTCTTATATTTGGTGATGTCTGCAATATTGTCCACCAAAAATCTGTTAATCCTGCTGCTTTTTTCGTGATTTAAATTGAGCATTCATTCATTACTTCCTCGTCCACTCGTGCGTTTCCACTGGTGTAACACTTGACGTTCGAGCACATATCCATAAAATGCTACTCTTCTGCAAGTTAATTCCTCTTCTGCTGCCAAAAGCTCTCTCTTATTCTCTCTCCCTCTCTCTGACTGTCTCTCTCTCTCTCTTCTTTCTTACCCTGTGCCAACAGTAATTGCTTTACATCAGGGCTGTCCACACTTTGTTGGCTTGGGAGCTACTTGTCAACTGACCAGACCAAAGGGATCTTCCTACATCATATGTTTAGCCATATGAGCTGAAGACACTTTATATATATGTCATATGTGGATTAAATAGCTGTAGCTGTACGGCACAATATGATTCTGTAATTGTATTGCTGCTAATCTAATTCTAAAGATTGAATATATATATATATATATATATATATATATATATATATATACATTTTATAATGTTTATTTAATTTAATTGCTACTTCTACATCCTGTCATCTACTACTCTCTACTCTACGCCCTTACCTCTGGGGCTGCGCTGCAGTCGGGAGATGTTTTTTTTTTTTTTTTCCAGGGTGCGACATCACCTCAGAGTCAGAATCAGGACGTCGTCTGTCCGAGGGAGTTCGCTTTAGTCTGTTAGACAGGATAATTGTAGGAGAGGAAATAGGAAGAAAACAAACTGGGAGGAGACGACACAGGATAGTTTTCCTCTTATGCTCAGGGGAATTTGACATATGCATTTTTCAGGGCGGTGATGGCAGACTTTAGGGTTACAGTTTAATGCATGAGGGGTGTGTTTTTTTCCAGGGTAAGTGGCCAAAAACATAATAATTATATCCACTGAGCCATGGTGTTTGTCTAATGTCCACTCACACGAGGAAACAAAGCCTCCCTGCAGCTCTGAATGTAGTGGCAGCCTGAAAAATAATAATAATAAAAAAAAACCTTTCCAACCAGCTCCCTCTTTTATTTTCTATATAATATGTTGATTTTTAGTCAGGCATTAAATAAATAATGAATAAACTAATATATACAGTAATTCTATATAATTTTTATATAGCAGGACTCCACAGAAAGTATTTAATTTCATGTTTTTAACGTTGGCATCAAAGCAACTGTTAAATAAAAAACCCTGTTTTTTTTTCCTCTTTAAGAGAAATAATTTGATTACATTTTTTTTATCATTCTTTTCTTGTTTTTCTTCACCAAAACATGTTGTTTTTTTTGTTTGTTTTTTTTCCTTCTGTGAATCAACGCAGCCTGTCCTCCAGTTGAAATTGTTTTGTGAAAATAGCTCACAGCGGGCGGTTAGTTTCTCTGGTTGTTGGGCCAAAGCTTCCAGGCAGAAAATAGAGGTTAGAGACGGCGTCAGTTAAAGGTGGAAAACCTAGAGTGTAAAGATAGGGGGCCCCGCAGAGACGGGTCTGTCTAATCAGCGGTGGTCACAGCAACAAACTCAAGCCCCGCCGGAAGAAAAGTGAGAAATGTTTACTTCTCATTCCACATAACCCACAGTGAGCTCTTGTGGCTCTGCCCTGCTATTTTTTTTCACCAGACCGTGCTGTCGGACAGCTGCATCGGCTGCCGGTGGCACACGACATTTTCCCCGCTCCATCTGTCGCTCGCGTGCACGCAAAGAAAGTCGATTCCAAACATTTCCACCTCCCACCATGTTCCCTTCCCCACCTCTGGCATACTCAAGTGGTGGGGTAATGACACCATCTCACCCCCCGCAGGCAGTCCTTAAAAACCATCCAGATCATTACCAAACTCACTCCCCCAGCACTGGCACACACACCCACACCCAGCTGCCACTCACACAACATGTCAAATTCTGTAGACATTCCGAAGGTCCCAGATTTTCCTAACAACATACCCAGACCCCGTTTTTAAGAGGTGACCACACTTGTAACATGCCAACAGCCCCACCACCACCACCACCCCAAAAACATAGACTGCTGCCCCAACAGTTGCCCCATAAGCTGCAACAATTACAGCTCTTGAAGGGAGGCTGATCCAGACACACGCTAAACGTTCTTCAGCTAAAGTGTTAGCAGTAGATTGACGACATGCTTCGCTATTCATTGACTTATTTTTAGTTATTTTAGAGTCATCCATTTTTGGTTACTAATAGCTACCAGATGAGTTTTTTTCGCTTTTCTTTTCTTTTCTGAGGTTTTTTCACTTTTCTTTTATTTTTTTTTTAATTTTTTTTGTTGTTGTTGTTTTGAAAGCTACGTTTGGGCCATAAAGATAATTTCTTCCAAGTTTACCCGCTACATATGGTACTATTCAGGTTTAGTTTTGTGAAGTTTTTTTTTAGTTCTGAATGTTTACTCTTTGTCCAGACTGTCCAGACTCTTTGTCTTTCTTCTTTCTGGTCCAAACCCCTGAGTCAGTGAGACAGTGGCCCAGTTACCACCTCAAACATCGATGGGTCAGAACAGTTGCGAACATCCTAAAAAAGTGCAGAGCTTCTGTTTGAAAGAGCAGACCAAACTAACAGCATGTAGAGCCCCCTCCTAAAAAAACCCAGACTGCTGCCCCCACAGATGCCCCTTTGAGCAGCCACAATTACAGCCTTTACACGGTGGCCGACCCGACCAGAATAAGAGAGGAGATGAAAAGATGAAATGTGGGTGAGTCAGGGATTGGAGAGCATCTCCAGAGGGGGCTTTCATCTTATTAAGGAACATGTCATTACACTTGCAGGGCCACGGAATGTATAATTTTAACCGACAGTTGAAAAGAATCCCTCCGTCAGGGACGGCAGCCAGTTGTCAACACTCCTAATTTGACATGTCTTTACAATAGGAAGAATCTTAGCCAATGGCGTCGCACAGATGGTGCCTACGGGTGAAGATGACACATGATGAGCAAGAGTAAATGGACTTTTTGCTCCTTTCTTTTCTTTTTTTTGTTTAGATCGTGTTTACTGACCGTTGTTGGGGGGTGGGGGAAGCCGGTTAATTATTTTTTACTAGTTAAGAAATTGTTCTATATTGAATTTAATCTTGGAAAAGAACTGTTTTTGGACTTGACTCAACCTCTGATCAACAGATTGAGAATTCTAAAAAATCAAATGTTATTACATTTTTTGGGGGAGATTTAAGCTGAAACTCCTGAACTAAACTAAGGCCTGATCTTTTTTTTTGGAATCTGAGCTCAGAACACTGGCTACTCTGGTCTGGATTTAGTTTTCATCAGTGATGACTTTCAGCAGGGACTGTACGCAAAGATTGGGCTCTTTGGTCTGGGCTCTGACTTTTTCTTTTCCTCCACCCACTTCAAACAAGTTAGCACTTTAAATATAGTTGTTTTTTTTTTCAGAAATAAACCCACTTTTTTCTGTGAGCATCTAAATTTAGGACTTCCAGAGTCTTCCAATTATAACCACAGTGTGTGTGCGTCAGACGCAGCCCTACGGACCCCAAGAAGTGTCGACACAGTAGTGGACTGACCGGAGCAGAAACGCAGAAAGCATTGGCTGTCAAGATGCGTTTAAGCAGCTCAGCACACATCACGGTTCCCTCTGAGCCTGGGTGTGTAGACTTTAATTGCACAGGGGCTAATATCAGGCTAATGGAAAACAGCTGCCGGGGGGGCGGGGTGGGGGGGCTGACAGACAGAGAGCTAGCACTCCACGGCTGCTTAGTCAGAGATAGTCCAAACATTAATGCGAAAGGCAGCCACTGGAGAGCACACAGGGACCTCGCCGGTTCTTTCTGCAAGAACGTGACAAGCAGCTTTAAATAACGCTTCATTATATAAGAAGTAATAGTGGTTTTGGTCCTAAAGCCTCACACCGTCGTCACTTACCCTTTTCCCTTATGTTTGAAGCCAATAATGTATCGCTGTCACTTAAAATAAACTATTATTGATGAGCGTCACGCTTTCTCCTACTTTCTGTAATATTTAGACACAAACTACCAGCAGCATACTACGGGCAGGAGCAACAGCAAGAGGAGCTATGTCTTCGTCTGAATTACTAAAGCCATGGGTGTTGTTTTTTTTGTGCCAAGAATTTAGACAATTTCAGGCAGAAACAGTTAGTGTCAAAAGGGCAGTAAAGACTTTGGTGGGCAGATGGGTGCGTGTTTCAGCTGGTCTACATTTTTGACTGGTAAAACACAATTATACAAGTGTTGCTTGATAGGAATACACGGCCTGTGCTGGACCGGCCTTGTTGCCCAGATTAATCAGCAGTTAAAATATCTGCTGCTCCACAAGTGGAGAATCGGCCAACAACAAAGCCATCTGTGGGCTGCAACCCACTGTGTTAGAACTAATGGTAGGATCCGACCTATTTCCACTGGACTGGAGTTTTGTGCTTAACACACTGTTGTACTGTAATGAAAGCCGTTGCATTAATGTAAGTACGAGAGATTACTGTCTGGCCGTGTACTGCGAGGAGTCCAGGAGTCGCACCGATACCCTGCACCATATGGTGCATCCAGTAAAATGGATAAAAATCAATGTCTTCCAGAAGCTGCACAGCTGCTGTCTTGTGCACACACACTATTGAGAGTGATGGGGTTGGGGAGGGGGGGGTCGAAAGGGAGAGTGGAGGGCCCCCCCCCCCCCCCCACCACCCCACCACACCACCATCACCATCACCATTACATCCATCAGGGACAGGCCGGTGTCTGCATATAATCAGGTTTCTGCTGCAGAGCATCAGCGAAACTGGATTAAAGGCCAGACTTTTGGACTTTTACTTGATCTTCCTGCCACTTAACCAGACTTTCACCACCTGCTCCTGTAAAAGTATCCGTTACCATCATGCTTATTTATGTGTTTATAGCCTGTGAGCCATTAAGGAAGCTGGAAGTTTCCCCCTTTCTTCTTACTCAACCTCTGGCCATCTGACAATTTCTACCACATAAATGGGCATGTGGGAGGAGGGGGAGTTTTTATCATAGCACTGACTAAGTCCACATCATTCAGTCAATGCAGTAAAACGTTTTTTGTGTTTTCTGGGCGACAGCTGCTTTAGCCGCGGTCTTGGGTTTGTGCAATATCTGGCTCAGTGACCAATAATGGCACCTGCGCATGTTTTATGTTTTATAAAACATGTTTTATGTTTATTTATATTAATTTTTTTGGTTTTGCATTGCTGTCATTTACCTCAGTCTAACACCAACATATACAAGAAGACTAATTTGACCTCAGGTATTTTTTTTTTTTTTTTTTTAGGTTTTATTGAATCAGTCCCAGAAAAAGTTTGGACACCCATGTCCCAATGGATTCACTCTATACATTGTGGCAAGGGAACTTTTTGTGACTTCTCCTCCTCAGATCAGCTGGAGACCTTTACTATTTCATTTTATTTTCTCCACAGAGCTTCACTTTTCCGTATAGAAACTTTTGTACTTTAAAGATTTATACCTTCTGTGGAGCCTCACTGATTGACCAGTGAAGTCAGCTTCACACCTGTCACTACAGCCAGTCCCAAAACTTACATTAAAGGGCCTAGTTTCTACCCTCACCCGACATTGTGGTTGGGTTTCCCGGACCGGGACCACTTGCTTGGAATTTTTTTGGTAGGAAGACTCTGCAAAAAACGTGTTGGGCCTAAGGTTACATAAATAATTGAAAGAAGCCCACTCTATTCCTGTGTCCAGTCCTCAGCTCACTGTCAGCTGGCTCTGGGCATCAGAGCATCGGTATTCAACCGGTCTGTGCAGCACACGGACATCTCTCCAGGAGTTGAAATGCGGACAAGTACGCCATATTTAGGCCTATTAATTAGCTGTCAGGAGAAACGGCCAATGGCGAGACATTTCAGCTTATCACAGATAACGCTGCAAATTCTGTTAAAACATTATTATGTTAATGTTCGGTCTGAGTCGGTGCTGCCGTTGTTAGAACAGATGGCAGGTAATCAGCGTCTCATGCTGTGTCGTCAAATAGACCAAAGAAGTCGGAGCCAGTCTCCCCGTCGCTGAGATTTAATTTCTCTGCTGCTGCATGTGTATTGATAGGAAGGTGCCTTTCAAGGGCAGAACTTGATAGGCACTTGGAAAAATGGATTTTAGGACTTGCTATCTCTGAGCTGTTGGAGGAAAATGGAGAATCTCAGGAAATGCTCCCCCAGGGTGTCCTGCTATCTAGTCTATTAAATATTTGAATTTCCTGATTTAGGTGACAAACACCCGTCTACATCTGTCTCCGTCATGGACTTGTGACTCCGACGCTGCACAAGTTTCCTTTCTTTTCCAATATCTGAGGTAGTGAATTACTGACTCCGTTTACTGAAGTCTGCGGTTTGTACGAGGAAATTTGAGAGCAATATGACCATGAAATGGAATCATTCTGACCGAGGTAATGGAGGGAGTGATGACCGTGTTCATACCAGATGAGGTCTGATTCACAGAGCAGGGCAGCAGCCATTCTTCCACTCATTCACAGATTAAGGATATTAAACTGAAGTTTAGTGTTTTTATTATCGCTCTTGTGTTCATATTTTCATAGTTAATTTGAATGCGAGACAAAATCAAATCAAGTTTACAGCAGAGGAATTCGCTGCCTAACCTGATGAAACCATATGATTGTATTACAGATAAAAACTGACAAATATAAAACATTTATTCAAAAAAAAAACTGAAATTGTGTAAATATTGCATCATCTAGAGAAGACCTGATAAAAAGTTTGATTTTTTTTTTTTTTTTAACACATTTGCCCTCGCTCAGTGTACTGTTTTTTTTTTTTTTTTAACACATTTGCCCTCGCTCAGTGTACTCACCATCAGCTGCAAACTTATGATACTATAGGGTCATAATCATACACTGCTCAAAATGTCTTTGCAAATGCTTTGTAACATTAACAGAACACAAAGTGCTTCCAACAAGTGTTTTTTTTTTTTTTTTTGGTTGTAAAAGATTGGTCAAATTCATTGTTTGTAGAAACCCTCTCTCCCTGTTGTTTCTAATCCTGGTTGGAAGACATTTTGCTCCCATATTTTTTTTATATTTGTATAAATCAAAAGAAACTCCAACAAAGCCCTGAGGAGCTCTTTTCTTTGCTCCAGCGTTGATCACCTGGGGCCCTCCACGGTGTTGTAGGTCTTAAAGAAGTTCAGAAGTAACTAGCGTTTGATCTAGTCAGTTGTCCTTGTGTTAAATGTCTTAGTAAAAGCTAATGACGAAGATGGACCAGTGATGTATGATTCACTAAGACGGCGGGTTTTTATTAAACTGTAGAGCGGAAGAACAGAACCTTCAGACTCATCCATCCTGACAGCTGAGATGAGACTGCTGGTTTACTGTGGTGACAGCACCTCCCCAAGGCGGGCGTCACATGTCAGCCACTAACTGCACCTGAACTGCTGCAGAGGTGTTTGGGGATAAAGGTGGGGAAGTTGTTTCAAGCTGGAAAGACGCCTCAAGATATGAAAAAACTGTCACAGCCAATCAATCACACGGCACACACACACAAGTGAAAGTGTCCTGGATTACGTTCTCTCATCTCCAGTCCAGCAGTCAAAAAACATTTCTTGGTCAAAATAGAAGGTGGTCCAAAGGCTGGAGATATAGTTTTATACCTTTGACCAGGAGACAACGGTGTGTACTTCTCTGAGTTAGCACCGGATCTATGGCTCGAGAAATGGTCCGAAAGTAAATGCTGAACTGTCTGTTCTGGTTATTTTAGATTTAACATAGACAGATGCTGAACTGTCTGTTCTGGTTATTTTCTTAGATTTAACATAGACAATAAACTCCAAAAAGTCCAAATGACTTTTTTAAGCTGATTGACTTTTCAGTCAGGCTAAATGTCCAACATTTAACCAAATCTCACATTTTTCAAGCTCAGTTTTAAGGATTCATAAAAGGTTGATAATAGTCCGTAAATGTACGACAACATGCTAACATGCTACAAAATAATACCCTGCAGGATCCACTTCTAAAATTGGAATTTTTCAGCAACAAAGATAGGGAACCACATTGTAAACTGTATCATCATTCTCCCTTCTGTAGTTTCTGTAGGAATCAGCATGTAGCCATAATATCTGTTACGTAGTTAATCTGAAGAATAGTGAGGATTAATCCCAGAACTGGCTGACTGGAGACTGTGCTCAGTTTAGTGCAAAATTCACCTGATAATGAAGCAAACTCTTGTACTGTAGTACAAAGAGGGTAAAATATCAGAAGCGTGGTATAAAGAGATTCCCTGAACAGCTGGCAAATATTACTGAGCTTATTATAATACATGATTTAACAGGCTTTTAACAGAGTCATGGGAGATGAAGTGTGGAGCCCAAAGCCTGCTAGAGTTTTATTTAAGTGTCTGCTGGGTCGAAATGAAGGGATTTTTGACCAGTATTACCAACCAGAGTGTGAAATATTGTTTGATAAATCAGCAAACCAGGGCCTCGCCAACAACAACAACAACATCATCGTCTCGCCATCCCTTCTAAATAACATGAATGACTGTTTCTTAAACAAACTGCATTCATTTCACAGGCTGTTGCCCTGCCTTCAGTCATCTGTCTGTGGCGGAAGAGCTCCTGCATTATTTGATTCCGATCTGTTTAAAAAAAAAACAAAAAAAAAACATTCTTGTGTGAAGTGGTTGTGGTTTCTCTTCATCGGCCGTCTACAGCTCATCAGGGACATCACATGCATCGGTACCACACTTGAAAGAGGGTTTAAGACCTGCACTTGTTCGCGCTAATGAAGACCAGTGGTTGGTTGTAGTCCTTCCCTTCTTCCACTGCTTGGCTGGAAGAACAAAGTAACAGGAAGTGTAGCGTTGCCTCCTGGTGTCTGTGGAGGCTGACGAGGCCTGTGATGAACACCATAAATGACTTTCAGAGCCCAGAGGACAGATAGAAAACAAAACGAGCTGACAATAGTCATTTTTCTCGAGCTGCAGTTTTAGATCCATCAGATTTCAGTAACGATTTTCCCGCAGCTGTTTGAAAATGAGTAATTAATACTAATGAGAGAAATGCTTGAGAGCCTGGAACAGAACAGATTCTAGCCTTATTTTTTACTCTTTGATTTTTTTTTTCAGGTGGTTCTTGTTGTCTGGGGTATATTTGAGCTAATGGGATAAAATGGATGCATCTATTATCCACTTTTCTCTGAACACTGTCTGACTCAGTCGTGTGTATATGTTGCTATCAAGAAAAGGTGACTTAATTTTTTTTTCCATCTAATGCACACATTGAATTTTTACACAGTATTTGTCCTTGCTTAAATAAGCCTCTGCATACTTAGTGAAAGGCTATTCAGGTCCATCAGTGGTGTTGCAGGGTTTAGTGGAGAACAGCCTTGGTAAATGGGTTTACGTTTACAGTTCAGAATCAGGAATGGTTCCTGAACAATGATGTCTGTGTTGTCATAGATAAAGACAGAAATTTAAAAATGGGAAAAAAAAAAGTTTGATCAATTTTCTTAAACCTCACAAAAATGTGAGTCAGATAATAGCAAAAATAGCAAAAAGAAGGTCAAAATGAATGAAGTGGAAGGCTAAATTAAATACAAAAATATTACAAATATAAATCAAAACCCCACTGAAACAGATGCCAGGAATTTAAAAACCCAACTGTATTTGGTAAAATGTTCACCAGAACATCATAAAATTCTATAGATGTCCACCACAAGGCCAACGACCATTCACACTAACATTCACACTTATGGGCAATTTAGAGTAAACAGAAAACAGTAATAAAAAAAAATAAAAAACTGACCAAAAAGAGCTAAAACTTCAAGCTAAATCTTAGCTTGTCTGACCATAAACTACCTAAAAATAAAACCCTGGGGTTGCATGTAACACACTAAGACTGACACAGAAGCTCAAGGTTGGCCAATGAAATAGCTTAAAGCCTGAACAGCTTTTCAAATGCACCAAAGAAGAGGTTGATTTTTACCCGTGAAAGAGGCACAGTGTCAACCTGACATCTTGATCTACAGACAACTAATCAGAACCTGAAGGAGTATAAATGTCAACGCCAATAAAACAATATAAGCTGCTGCCTTGTTTATTTACTCCTCCACTAAAAATATATCAGATTTATGACTTTGGTCTTCAAAAATAGATGGCATGCACCTTTCTCTCTCCTCATTATTATTATTTTCCCTTTCTGCCAACAGAGAACGTACTGTTCTGTAGTTCCAGCTCGCTGACAGAGGTGGGCTGGATTATTGTTTTTAGCCTTAGATTCTCAGCAACTACTCTCTTTCATGTGCAGTGTTATTGTTCACACAGGCAGAGGCTGCACTCCAACCCCATCCAACCGTATCAGCTCCACCAACGCTGCCATCTCCTCCTCCTGTATCGGAGGCAGCGTAAAAACATGTGTCGCGGAGTAAGGTTACAGACTCGGGCTTCAGAACTCTTTATCAGTGCCTTCTCCTTTGTCCAGTCTTACTTCATTGACTACACCGGCGTTTTCCCTCCAAGTCTTTCCTCCTTTTGTCTAGACAGCTGTGCACTGTTGGCGTCTTTATGCAGTTCAATCCGTATGAGTTGTAAAGAGAGAGAGAGAGAGAGAGAGAGTGAGAGACCATATGTTACCAGCTGCTGTACACATTTGCTCGTAACTGAAGCTGCGGCACATGAGGCAGAAAACCCATTTTAACCACCATAACTGAATTAAAGGCCCATACGAGAGATTGCCTTATAGATCATCTCATGTTCTGAAACGCTTCCTGCCATTAGGACGCATGACGTTTATAACAGTAGCATTAGGCGGGATTAAAGTGTCAGGATCACTACAGATTGACTTTACATTGATTCATTCGCTGCCTACGCATGTCTACCGCCGCCTCGTTTGTGAAATATTTGCCCGGAGGTTAGTCACACTCGGTATATTCCTGGTCCAGGCTCCATATAAGGCTGCATTAGGGTGTTTGTAACAAAGAGAACCAGCTGCATCAACCGCACTCCCTTTAAGGAGGATCCTTTATGGTCCGGGACATCTTCTCTAATTTATATCCCTGTGTGGATCCCCCACCCTTCAGAAGCACAGGAGCGGGAGAAAAAATGACGCGGATTGGTTGTTCGATTTCATTGCCCCCTCTCTACCCCTCCCCCAGCCCCCCCGACTACAGGGGAAAGCGCATTAGCCTGGCTTAGGTCAAGATCGGGTTCACAGGTCAAATTCGATCAGTCCTGAGGAGTGAGAACATCATGATGAGTAGTGCCGAGCAGATCAGCGCACAAGGGAATATATTCCATTATTTTGTCCGAGGTACTAAAATATGAGATGTTCTCTTGTCTTTTATTATTAAGGCGAAACCGAAAGGAGGATTAGAGTGTTCATGACAGGTCCTTTGAAATATTTTGTTTCTGCTTCAGAGATTATTCCACCCTGGTCACAAAAAAAAACATTCATAATAAAGCTTTCTGATCTTTTTGGATTAGACACAGTGATGATGACATGAATAAAAATAAGTCCACGTGATGAATGAAGAGGCACTGATCCACAGTGAAAAGAAGTCAGCCATTTTTTTTCCCTGAATATCTTTAGAGGTAGTAGAGTATTGAGGAATTTCATTTCTGTGTTTTCTGGTGCACAGATCCTGCCCTCTGTTTGCATTTTCTAGTAAACGTATTTTAAATCCGTCAAGTTCCTGATCTTTTTCTTTATAGCTGAATCCATGGTCTGGCTTTTTATTGCTATACCGTTTTAAAAAGGAGACCTCTGCTGGAAGAGATGAAGTAATTCTCCTATGACTGCCACTCGAGTTGACCCATATTTGAGCCAAGTTAACTTTGACTCCTATAGACGACTATTTGCCATCATCTGGTCCGAGTCCATGACTCCGATATCTGGCAAGTGAGAGAGAGTTGCTGAAATACTATGTTCCACATATTATGCTGACCAAATGAAAGTGACACATTGACCAGATATGGGCCAGATGGCTCTGATAAGAGGCTTTTCCTTTTTTTTTATACTGCCAGTGGTCTGAGGTCTAGTGACTCTGGAAATGTGGCTTCACCAAACTGTGTGTGAATGACAACACGGCTGCCAGTGGAGACTCAAGTGGGAACTGGTGTAAGGCTTAGAGAATGTAGTGCTGATAGTTGGAACAAATTTCTCAATCGTGGTCACCGTTACCAAAGTCCTCAGAGAAAGTGGGTGTTTTTAGCTTGAGGAGAAATGGGGATTTATTTAAAAACTTAGAAACCGCTGTAAACAGGTTTTGAAGAATTAAACGTAAAAGTAAATTTCAAGCACTATTGTTACAAAATGGAAGACTTTCTTTTTGAGGCTGAAATGAATGAAAATCTTCATTGTTCTTAGTGCAAAATTGTCTATTTTGTCTATAAACCTGCACAAACTTAGATCCCCTGATGGAAAAAAGGCTTCAACTTAGACAACCACACTGTAAAAACCCATTGGTCGCCATAAAGAAGGTTAGAGCAGATTTTCACTTGTTTTTTTAGCTGAATCTGTATAATTTTCCAGCGTAATAACAAAGGAATGCATTCTGGATGTGAACCAATGTGACCTTGCACGTGGGGCAGTCCACCTACTGTTTTATGCATTTTTAATGAATTAATTTACAAACAGAAAATGTAATCCTAAAACTTGATATAAATTTGTTGTTGATATCGTACCGTGTGCCAGGGCTAACTACAGAGGCATCTGCAGGGATCTTTCCTTCATCTTCCATCACATGAGGCCTGTGTGGCTCAATGATGCAGATTGGTTTCCCCTGTAATACGAGGAGTCACGGCCACATCTGTTAGGTATTGAACTACTTTTGGGGAGGTTTTCTCTCTTCTCCATCTCTCGGGAGGCTTTACAGTAAGTAGATCTACTGTATTCCTCATGCAACACTATTCTTCTCCCACGTCTCATTGAACCGTTAGCTCTCAGTGACTGTCAAACTTAATACCAGTGATAAATGGCTGCTATATAATATACTTAACCCCTGCAGATTAGTGGTATCTTACCTTTTTTTTGTGAAAAAAATTTGAGGGGCAGCTTTTAAGACTCAGGCATAAATCAGATTAGTGGTATCTTACCTTTTTTTTTGTGAAAAAAAAATTTGAGGGGCAGCTTCTAAGACTCAGGCATAAAGGTAATTTGCAGCTTAACAATTGTTCATTTTGTGAGTTTGTAAAAACTACTTTATTCTGAACACAATGCTTACGTGTGCTGCTCACACAGAAACATCCTGTTTAAGTGCCTGAAGTGGTCCCTGGACCGGCCTTTGGACACGACCAAAGGTGTGTGTTGACTGATTAAAATGTGAAAGTTTGGACACGACCAAAGGTGTGTGTTGAACCGTAGCGATTTGATCCGATTCAGACGTTTTTTTCTAGTTCGGAATATTTGCACACAAGGTAAGGAATTTGCATAGTTGATGATGAGAGCAGCACTGATTAAAATGTGAAAAAATCCACAGAGCAGCACCAGGCTATTGAATTAAAATAAAAAATACAGAAAAACAGACATCTTTGCTTCTGCTTCTGTATTCTGGCCCCGGCGGCTCTCATATAGAACGCAGCTGTGACCATTCTGGGCACCAGCTCTGGCCTTGATGAAAAGATTATGGAGCTCACAGCTTTGATGTTTCTACCGCAGTCATCGTCTGCTCATGCTGAAGACGAAGAAGTGTCCTCCTCTGCCGCCGTTGGACTGGTCAGCTGCAAATACGGAATACAGATCGGAATTCCAATCAGAGGTTATTGTTCCCAAGATATGATATTCTTCACGCTCCGTCCCTGTGTCCACGTTTACACAGCTGGACGCTGTGAAAACATGCCATCGGTTCACCACACTCCAAACGGAACGTGGTTGTTATATTGTGCGTGTCAGAGGTGTCGAAAAGAAGCATCGGGAAGAATGAATGTGAAGAGTTTTAACAGATGACGCTAGAAATGAAATATTCCTCTCCTCCTCTGGACCTGCAGACTCTTGTGGGAGTTCACGGAGGGGTTTGGGATTAGGAACAGAGGGGAACGGTTTTAGTTCCTATGGAAAATCATTGCTACTGATTTCCATGTCTTTTACGATGCACTGTTGCAGTCAGTCTGTCAGTCTGTCTTCAGGTCAGCCACAAAGTCCTATGGACTGTACCATTCAGACAGGAGTTAGAAAGTGTTGTCTTGGTAAAAAAGGTTAACAAATCTTGATTCAGAAAAATAATTTATTTTTTCCAAAAAAAAATTCCTAATTTTGTTGGAGTTAGTTTTATTTAATCTGATGATTTTAAACAATGATATCCTAAAACCTTTTTAAAACTTTTTTTATAACAATGTTTTACCTTAATCTCAATCGCATATTTTTTCAATTACTTTTGTTTCATATATCCCGTGGAAATTTTTGTAATTGTATTGGTATTGGTTTTTCAATTTTTTGTTTGGTTTAAAGAAGCCTCTTCAATTTTTCCTGTGCTTAAAGCATTGATGTCACTCTGTGTCTTTACCGTAACCAGCGATGCCTTTTTGGGGGCCTGGACTATTGACTGACCACTGAATAGTTATGAGGTGAAGTCATGCTGCACAGTAAATCTGGACTTAACCAAACATTACAGCGTCACTGACCTTGTAACCTTCCTTATTTCATATGCAACCATTTACTCTCTCTGACTCATAAACTATTCATGAGGTATTGGATTTCCCCAGTTTACACACAGACTAAACACATCACTATATACACAGTGCATACAGTGCAGCGATGAATACCAACTCATAACAGTGGACGGAAAAAGACAATGACAAGTTGGTTTCCTTCTCATTTGGAAAGTCATCAGTTGCTTCATAACCTCTGTCTAGACTAAGTTAACCATCCTGGAAGACCATCTGGAATATAGGTGTTTGCCAAAACTGGATCGAATGAGGGTTTTTAATGCACTACTGCTGAAGATTTTTTTTTCAACATTAATTCACTTGGACATTAAAAAAAGTGCATTTACAGCAGCTCGTTCCTGATGAAGCGGATCACTGCGCTGCATCTGGAGGTGATTTCAGAAAACTCAAGTATTTTTAGCTGCTAATCTCGCACGAGGGAGTTCCCCTCGTGAATAATTTATGTTTGAATGGTGCTATCTTAAACCATTTGGTTAAAACGTAGGTTTTAGCGGTAAATCGCATCAATTTACCCGGTGTCTTTCTGTCTTCTTTTAGAGAAAGGGATTCAGAGAGTCTGAGGAGTCTTACCCTTCTTCTAAGACTTTAATAGGACTATAACAAATCAAGATGCCCCCGAAAATGTTCTCAGGGCCGATAGCACTCGTCTCACTTAACCTCGTTGTCCTGACAAGTTTCCCCGGCAGTGGTGTCGTCGCGCTCTGTGAAAACTTCCCATGCTCTGGAAACTGCTCTGAATCATTCTTCGTCCAGTTGGCGTTGAAATTAAAAGGCAAAAGATGTAAAACCTCCCCATGAGGCCGGAGGATGGGAGGTTGTTTGGAGGTCAGCGTGGAGACCTGCAGAGCTGAAGGGCGCCAAATATCTCTGGGAAAGTGGTACAATAGGAGCTTGGTCATTTCACTTCCAATACAATGGAGCCAATTGTCATCTCACCCTTGACCTGTGGTACATTAAGCACTGACCCCCTGCACCCATAAATTAATCTTGTGCTAAATGGCTCTTTGCAGTGCAGTGACACTCCACTGGCGAATGCACTGACTTGTTTTAGTTAGTGAACAATTCTCTCAGTGTTTAATTTACTAGCATGAAATTGAAATCTGGATTTTCGGAGTTTGGGTTTTGACTTGATGGCAACAAAAGAGCATAAATATGACACGAGGAAAATGACCGTGGATAAGGTTCAGAAAAGTTATTGAAAGTTTTCACTGGTCAAGAATTGTAGAAGAAGGTTAAATCGAGAGGTTTGGAGAGATCCACGTGGTACAGAGAAGAATTTGAGAAGATTTTGAAGGTAACTCCATATGACTCGCAGCAAGACTGTATATATAAGGTTTTATGGTCAGTTTCTGAGACCAGAAAACCTTGAGAAGCATCAGAAACATTGAGTTCAAGAAGCAGTGAACTTGTCCGGATATTTTTTTGGGGGAGGTGGGGGGGATAGCTTTAAAATAGCCTTCTTCTTTTGACGTCCGACATTTTTCAGATTCAGATGTTGCGGTTGGACACCTGTTTGACATGATATTATCAGAATAATAATAAAAAAATGCACACAACAGGGACTGTGCTGAAACACAGCGCTGCAGCAGATGCTTTTGTGAATGATTGATCAAAACCAGTGTAGACCAGAGTCTGTGCAGGTTTGATCTGCCTTGTGATGAAATATAAAGTCCAAGAGCTGAGGTCAAATGGGAGCGCTCAGTTTTTTCTTTAGACATCCAAATCCAGCGTGTCCAAACTTTTCAAAGCAGGGGCAGACATGATAATGTGAATGTCTGTAGCAGGTTAATGGTTAAATCTCAAACTTTAAGGCCATACTGCCTTTTACAGTGTTGTTTGTGACAGAGATGGCAAATAATTTCAATAGCAAAGGTTGCTTAAGTTAGTGCAAGCAACTAAAAGCAGAAAAGAAAATAATGGCAGAAAGTTCAGAGGAAACACGAGCAAACTATACATTTAAAACAACTAAAAAAGAATGCAAAAATATGCCCTACTAGTTACCTAGGTACATGTTAGCAAAAACACACACAAACTAACTTTTATTTTTAGCAGTATTTCTTATGCAATGAAGAAATGGAAAGTTTGAAAGTCCTTGTGCAAACCATGGCTTTTACTGAGAGATGATGTTCAATAAATGACCAATGCAATCATTTTACTTGGAGGTTGCTCATAATAACTTTTTAAGACAGTTGTTTTTAGGCTACTGTTTTGTTCCAAGAGAGTGTCGTGGACGAGAGGGATGTGATCAACACTTCCAATCCACCTTCTGGTGCCAGACCTTCATTGGTCGATCCAACCCTGTATCCTTCCAAATCAGTAGTGTCTTTATATGGTGTCATGGTTCACCAATATTTTTGTGAAATGACGTGTAGTAAATGACAGACGCTGGTTTTCTTGAACAACATAGGTCGATGACACAACGGCTACTATGTCTTTGGCAAAATGGTTGAGGTCAAGTCTCCAGATTGACATTTTGCTGGCATCCCTCCGTTAGTTTAACGATGTCACGTATATTTCTGGTGTATATTGCAATGGCGTGTCCTTGCAGCTTGGGGCAGAATGTGACTGATAGTGTCTTTACCTGTTGTCCTTCACTGTCTGATAAGTCTTTAGACTTTACTGCAGTTATTATGGTAATTCATGTTTGTGTACGAGGCGGCAGAACTTTCCCTCCACACACCCACACTTTACGTAAAGGTCACTTTACGGCTAATTAGCCGTGACATTTTGGCAATTATAATTGTTGATGACAGGTAACAAGGGTTCCACTGAGCAAAGGGATCACTTAATCCACTGTTTGGCAGGGGTATTAAAAGAATAGGTCATCCATCAGGAGAATAAACTCATGCAGCAGCTCCGGGAGGAGGGGCCGCCTCGAGAGCACTTGGCCTCTTCAAAATGTATGTCAAATGTACGAGGGTTTGCCCAGAAGAGCAGGCAGTAGTCCAACGTAAGGGTTTATATTTACCTCTGGAGTGCAGTGCACAAAAATAACAAGATGTGGTTGCCATTTTAGAAGTGCGGAGTGAAAAATTTGGGTCCAGCCTTGGTCCGTCCTTGTGTGGATTCCTTTTCACAACCTGCAAAAGCAAGATAAATTTCACCGCCAATGAAAAGTCTCTCAGGTTGACACTGCTATAAAGGATGAAAGCACTCATGTATTTGTGTGAAGCGGTTGAGGATGAAACTCGTAGCGGTGCCGTACACGAAAGAGATAAATTTCAGGAGGACTGATGAAGGAAAAATATAATAAGGAAGTTTCTCTTTAGGGAAAATACTTTTTACTTTTCCTTGATGCAGTTGTTGTAGCAGACTTACACTACTCTGGGAAAAAGCCTGGGAATGGGGTCGTCATTTTTTGACTACATAACAGGAGGAGTTCTAATGTTCAAAGCTTGTTACCTCATGTCACTGCAGTGTAAATGCACACTTAAGAATTGTGCAAAAAAAAACACTTGCAGTACCTCCACTGAGCCTTTAGGGTTTGCAAAACCCACTGTGGTTGAGTTCTCCAGAAATTAATTAATTTTGTTTGATGATTAATTTTGAATTTTGAGCAACTTCAATAAACTTACAGGATAAATTAATGAAAGTCCTGACCAGATCATACATTGGGACATGATGTTTTGTTGTCTTAAAAAGATTGATTACGTTTTGGTTCCGGTTTCTGGAACAGTTCTGGAACAGTGGGCTCTAAGACAAGGTTGTATGAGTCATTGTTATGGCAAAAAAACAAAAAACAAAAACAACAACAACAACATGTGCTGTTTTTATTAATACTGTCCTTGTTTCCTATCTCACTTGGAACAAAAATTAGTTTTTTTAAGGTACTGAGATGACCCTGGGTTAATAACCCAGTTTGAGTGAAGAACCTTGATTTTCCTTCACCGTTTGACAAAACTGGAGAAAGTTAAAAAGTTCTGAGACAGATTTAATAATAACAAAAAGTGTCTGATTTGAAGAACCTCAAACAAGTGAAGGCACATCTCTCAGGAGGTCTCCAACAACTTTGACACTTTTTTTTTTTTATCACAATATCTGCGTTGAGCAGAGTTGTGTTATTTTATTTGATCAGGTTTTCAAATTCCAAAATCTAACGGTTTTGAAGTTGGAGCAAACGTTAGGTTTCAAGCCAACTGAAATAGAAACTTGGTAAAATGATAAAAGCTCTGCAAAAGATTCTGATCTATGAGACTTCTTTTTTCTTTTTCTAAATCTGAAATAACATTTGAAGAGAACTGAATTTCAGTCTTAGACAAGGCAAAGAAGCAAGTCGTCACCTGGTGCCAAACAAGCCCAGAAATCTAAAGGAGTTTGTTCACTGCCTAAAGTCTTTAGACAATAATAAAGGAGTTTGTTCACTGCCTAAAGTCTAAAGACTTCAATAAAAATATGGTTTGGTTATTTACATGAATATTTTTTTTTTCTTGGAACTTTCTGACTTACTCTTGCAGAGCAGCAGGTGAACAAAAGTCGATATGAACAGAGGCCTGTCAGTCGGTAGGGTTTCAGGTCAGGTGTTCACAGCTACAGTAGCTTCCTGTAATTCAATAGACTGAAACGACAGCTGTAGTTTTACGAGAGGCCATGTTTTCCATCAGAGCACTTACACGTGAGTGAGCAGCAGTCTCCCCCTGTGAGGGTCTCCTCTGGAGGTCAGTCACTTTATAGATTGTATGCTGCTAACATGGTTTGTGAATTTCATGCTTATGGTTAGGTTTGCTAAGTGGCTAATTTTGCTACTTTATTATTTATTTTTTACTGTTTTCTTGCTTCCTTTCACATATTTATTGTTGGCTTTTACCCAATATCCAAATTCATAGTTGTTGTTTTTTTCATTTGGCTACTTGTTAGGTAATGGTAAAAAATTGCCTTCTCAATTTTCAATCTCGTTGTTGTTTGTATCATCTTTTGTCTTTTCAAAAAATGGCTATTTTGGGTTTTTTTTCTCGAAATTGAGACACTTTTACGATAACAAAAAGTAGTAGTAGTGTAGTGCATCTTAAAGTCTAAACTTTAGAAAGAGAAGTTAATAAAGCCCAAAAACTTATTTCTTATAAGGAGAGAGTGGTAGTTATGGTTGTACTTATACCTATACAGTACACACCATTAAAGGAAGCACTTTAATATATCTCGTATTTAAGTAAGTTTTGGTACTTTACTCAACACACCACAGCCTTGCAGAGTCTGGGATTTGAACCAGCAACCCTCTCGATTGTAAGCCAAAACCTTTAACTACTGAAACACTTGGTGCTTTTGATCTACTGTGGTAGAAATACATGATCAGAGCTCATATCAAAGCTTTTCCCTTCATGAGTAGTGGAAACTTTTATCATCAGTCCACTCATGAGTGAACGTGTTTCAAAGATCCTCCTGATCCATCACCGCTGACGTGGACGTTCTGGATGGATAAAGTCAGGATGCTGACGTCCACTCTGTGGAATTGATGCTGTTTGTCCACAGTTGTCCTCAGTTAACGGCTGATTAAGCTGGCACAGACGGACCACATGACTGATGACGGAGGCTTTCCCACCGAATCACCAGCCACGGCAGACAGAATGATTTTAAATCCCAGATCTTCTTCTCTTTTGATCATTATGAGTTAGTTCAAAGGAATCGATATGCCTCAAAAGTGCAACCCTTTTTTTCTCCACACGTTTGGAAAAGCTTTTTTTCTTTTTCACATCCATTATTATTCTCATTCTCTATCACTGTGATGTAGTCATTATTTATTTCACCAACGCTTAGCTGTGACACAACACAGTGAAGTGGAAGATTATTGCTGTTCACTGTGGTGATGTTATTAACTGTTAGCTGCTGTGGTCTACTGATGGTATTATTAAACACCTATATGGCTCTGGATTGATTTGCCAATTTACACTTGGAATTTATTCCGCGTCGAATCATTACAGAAGAGCCGAAAAATAATGCAGTGTGAAGACAAAGTCCAATTTCATCTATTTAATTTTGTTACATTTCATGTTTCTGAAGCCATTTTTGGCTAATGTTTAGTTAGCGTATGTCATTTTCATGCATATTTCTTGCTAATTAAAAAAAAGCTACTTTATTCAGTTTAGAATTAGCAGCCTTTTGGATATTATTATGTGTGGCTTGCTCTAAGGTAAAAACAGACTTACTTTAACGTAGTGGTGAATTAGCTTTCATCAGCAGGTACTGCGATAATTCTTGCTAATTTAAATCATTTTTTCTGGGCTCACATCTCAGGTATGAGATGTGAGCACTGGCAGTATAGCAGTATTTCACACGCCTTGGGGTGAAAATTTAATCTGTAGCATTTAATGTGTCTATTAAAATGCAGTGCATTGTCATGCCACTTATTATGGTGATCACATCACTGGTGGAGCAGTCAGCTTTAAAGAATGTTTGAAAATCTTCAGTTCAGTGTTCAAACTCAGAATGCGATACCGTGCGTAGACTCTTTTCGTAGACGCCTTTGTTTTCATTTTCTGCAGAGAGTAAACCTGTTCCACACTCTCAGCCAGTACATACTGGGCTTTTACCTTAAGTGTATAAATCTAAACACCCGTCGTAGCTTTTGTCAATATATGAGAACAACTGAGCCCCTGAACCTTTGCTGCCTCCTTTCACATTCTTTATGTAATTCCAGAACATTCCACAGCCAAGTTTTTTTTTCCCTCCAGAACCATCCACAGGGAGCAGAGGTGGCCAACAAGAACTAAAAACCACAGTTTTAGTGTGTGTGTGCACATCATTACCTAAGCAGTCCACACACACTCCTTGCGCCTGACCTCTCTGACATTGGACAGAGATATTAGGCAAAATCGATACCCGACTTGAAACTGAAGTGTCAGTGAGCGTGGCGTAGGCAACGCGCAGCGCGGTCAGAGGAAATGATGTGGCTTCACTTCACACATTCCTCAGGGCAGAAACAGCAGATGAAGCAGATAACCTTGAATCCCACTGGAATAAGGACGGCTCCGCTCTGCATACTGTGGGAGCTCTTCAGACCATCTGGGGTTGTGTTTGTATTCGACCTCCTCTGTTGTATTGATTTTTATTTTTGGGATGAGAAAACATGATTTTCAGAGACTTGCAGTGATGGATTTCTTTACTAATGTCTTTTTACATCACTGTAATGCTGCAGTGAGAATCCCCTCGACTGTTGCTTTAAATCCTCAGAACTGCTACAGTGAATTAGCACCAAACTGAAGTTTAAGTTTGGCTCCTGAACACCACAGTTTTTTGTTTTGTTTTTTAATTTAGCAATGAACCTAAAACAGTTAGTACCTAGGTTACCTAAAGTTACCTAAACTAGCCCAAAACATTGTAAATATTGTTAAATGATAGACAATATTTTGCTCTCTGCTAGCTGAGATGGAAAAAATAAACAACAGCAATATAACGGATAGATGGGACCTTAAAAGATAGTCAAAGGTTAGCAAAAATAAAAAAAGTTATTACAAAAATAACAAAAAAAAAAGTACCAGAAAAGCTCCAAATTTGAAAAGAAAAAAAATCAATTAGAACTATTTCGTATGAAAACATTTCATAAAAAAAATCTAAATTAAACCACATTAAAACAATTCAATTTTGTTGTTCTAATAGTTTTGTTCTGTGTATAAACAGAAGTAGATTTGGTCTCTTGAGGCCACCGTAGCGGACATACTTCTTAATTACTTCACGGTGACTCTGACCTGCAGGTCGACTCTCTTCCAGCAGTTGTTCAACCGTCTTCATTCAAAGCTCCACCTTCTCCTCATCCGTGTTACACATTCACAAAGACTTTTTCCAGGCTAATTTGCATATTTTGCTCCTCCTATTCAGGAGCAGGACCGTCCTGATTTATTTAAAACCACAACTGTCTCATGTAGAGGGAGCTGAGACAGATGCAAATTGCTGTGGAGATTTATTGATGAAACTCCTGCCGTAACAATGACCGTATCAAACTGAAGCTGTTTGAGTGTTTGCTGATGATATGTTTCTCAAATGTAGGGGCAGGCCCCAGTAGTGGAGACTTAAACACTGAGGACTTGGTTGTACTGTTGTTCAACTCACTCCGTAGGGACAGGGACTTGACTCTCTGGGTGTGTCGGTTTTTAAACTTTGACCTAATACCATGTGACTCTATCGTACGCTGTAACTCAGGTTCATCCTTGAAAACCTGGAGAAAAACAAATCAGGATTCAGGCTGGGACTTATAAGAGACTCAACCTGAGCTCCACCCAGTGGTTCTGTGCCTGTACTCTTCACCAACTTTTGACTTCAAACCCATGGACTTCACTCAGACATGGGGTGAACTTCTTCCTTGACTCAAAGTTCCACAGAAACGTGATGCCCTCAAGTGAACTTCACTTAAGTTTTTCTTCCCAGAAAAAACAGAACTCGGGCTTTGATGAATAAATGATGTTTAAAAATCAACCCACAGATATTTAACTGTTTCTTGTGAATTTTTTATCAGCCATGTTTTTTCTCAGATAGTAGTGATGAGTCATTGAATCTCACACAGGTTCATTTGAAGGACAGCAAAACAAGCATGAAGCCATATGAAAATGTAAGCAGATTAAACTTCAAATGAAAAGAATGTTGAAAAAAAAAAGTAATTTCTTCCTCTCACGGCAGCAAACTCAGGAGCTTGAGTGTTCTTGAGTGAACGGACGTGAAAATCATTTTCAAAGGACCCCCCCCCAACACTCACAGCTGCTTTACTTCATGATGAATGTACTAGAGTGTAACAATAAACACAATCAGTTCCCAGCCTCTGTGGGCGCAGGATTTTATAACCAGAGTGAGCCGATAGCTGGAAAGCTGCCTGGAAGGTGAGGAATCAATCTTGTTGGATCTCAGGCTCTGCTTTCAGAGGAATGTAAAGTACAGGTGATGAGCAGTAAGTGTACGAGGCAGTGTTCTTCACTTTGATGTGCCTAGCATGTGCAGTATGCCCAAAGTAGGGCTCTGTGGTGGATTGTGGCACAAGTTAAACTTTCTGACACTTTGAAACAGGGAAAATGTTTTTGTTTTTTTTAATGGACTTTTAATTAATGCTATTTATTTCATGAAGACGTGTGTTTATCAGCGTGATAATTCAAAAACAAAACTTAAGAAATAAAAACTTTAATTCAGGCATTTTTTAACACAAGCTGAAGTTAAGATCACCTTATTTGCTTGCGAATTTATTTCTCCATTGATTTTTAACAACACTATTTTTTTTGACCTACTTCCAGCTGGTTTTGAAATTGTTAGTATTTGGTTTAAGTAACTTGAAGATTATTGTGGCATTTTATTTTTAGCTTGGCTGATGTTTATGTTGTTGATTTGAAATGCTGCCACTGTTTTAATGGTTTGTCTCATTGTTACCAATATATTTTGGCAAGGTTCATTTCAAACTGTTTGCTTTTGGCAAACCAACATCCAGTTTCTCCCTGGAGGGCTACTATTATCTGAGTCATACCACAAACTGTATAAAAGGTTAAAAAAAATTCTGTCTTTGACCAAAGGTTCGACCCCATTTCAGCAAAAGTATTTGTTAAGCATTATTTACTCAATAAAAACCAAGTGTATGTCATAGGGAGAGCAGTTAGCGTTCTCAGCCCTGTTCTGTTGGTGTCGGTCTCTGCTGTTGTATGAGCTTGTAGTCTAATAGTGATGAATGATTCAAGCCAACGTGGCAGGCAGAGGCTAAAGGAAATCAGTAGCCTGTAAACACAACAGAGCAGCGCAGTTCATGAGACGAACTCTCCTCCATCTTGTGTGTACTGCGGACTGGAGCCTCTCTCCTACTACAGTTCTGCTGTACTTCCATTGTGTCGTGAGGTTCATATGGTAATTTCAAAACTTAGTTAATTCCTCACGCTGCAGACAGCAGTACTTTTTTTTTTTTTTTTTTTGCCCCGTCAGTTGTTTTGCTCTCCCATGGCCTGTTGTTGTTGTTCTTCCATGTCTTGCAGTAAATGCTGTGGCCTGAGATTTGTGGGTTAAGGGAGATCAAGAATTCTGCCCGGAGGCATGGAGATTCAAGGATAACGTAAAGGGAGGGGCAAAATACTGCCCCCGTGATGTAGCACGGTGATGCAATACATTTCAAAAATATGATGCACTGCAACAACGAGCCGTGTGTTTTGTTCTTGGAGCCTCATCCGTGTGCAATGGTTGTGCTATAAATACATATTTGAAACTGTAGCTGCAGCTTTGACTACACCTGTGCACCCCCGCCCAAACACTGCTCAGCTGTCTTTAAAGTAAATGGGTAGATAAGGAAGTTAAATGCCACTGGTAAAGCTGATCAATAATGCAACAACGAGCCGTGTGTTTTGTTCTATAACACAGTATAAATCACTGTGAAATTTTGAATTAAAAATTTACAAAAATCCCGACTGTGAATTGTAGATTTTTCTGTTGGTCATTTGACCTGATAAACTTGATGATGATAATCTTTAGGAGCTATAAATGTTACAGAAATCAGAATGTGACGGCAGAATACCCAGGATGTGAGAATATTTTATTGGTACAAGTTGTACATCTGTAGCACCTGCTTCGACCACCGTGTGGAGATGTGGAAGGGAAACCATCCTGTAATATTAACTCATCGGTAGCTGCGTGCCTGGACTTTAATGGACTCCAAACATTCTCTTGGAAAAGGTGCTGAAAGTACATGGCAAAATATCAACTCTAAAGAGAAAAGAGGCTCAGAACAGAGCAGATAAGAATGTACTCAGGCAAAACTACCTGATATTTTGGTTTAAATCAAAATTGGGGTTGCAGGAGTGATGGGGTCTAGCAGGGGAATGAAAATGAAGTTTCACAGTAAGGATGCTGCAGATAATAGTATTTATTTTTACGCTATTTATTTAGCTTATAGAGTTTAATTTTTTTTTTGCGTTATTGGGTGCACGGGCCTTATATTCCTGCTCATTATTCTGATCAGGGTCTGATAAATGGTCAAAATGACTGTCTGCAATGACGTCTTTATTTTAATGTGTATATATTCCTTTAATTCATTAACATCCATCATTAATGAAAATGTTCCTGTTCTTTCTTTCCCCATGTGCTGACCTGGATTCACCGGCCTTGTTCTTCTTCTTCTTCTTCTTCTTCTTCTGTTGTCATATAAAGGTAAGACAAAAATCATTTTAACCAGACGTATTGTGGGAAACTGTAACCTATAACTTGGAGTTTTTGTGGAGCTTGTGAACATGTTCTTGTCCATGATGTTAGCAGCAGTAGCAGAGAATTTAACACCACCCCCCACCCCTCCACTAGCCCCCAGCAAATTGCAACATTTAACTGTGGTCGGCAACTGTTGTTTGCTTGTCTGTGCCAATGATGGGATTTGTCTGTTTGGAGGCTTTTAAATTGTGTATTTGTCTTCTGGAGTGTAAACCCTCAGCTGCTGTATAAGAAATATGTTTACACTGGGGTGGCAAGAACGGCTGCTCATCCTTGAGCATCTGTCATTAGGTTAGAAGAGTTTCTCAAACTTTTTATGAGTCACAGCACATATCACTCTGTTTGAAGTATTTCCAGTCCAAGTTAGCCTCGAACATCAGAGAGAAGGAAGAAGAAAAAAAAAAACCTAACGTTCCATCACATCATCTCAGAGCAAAACATGTCAAAATTGAGGCGTAGGAAAAATTTGTTACTTACTCTCTCACATTGACCCTGGTGAATTGGCTTTGAGATCAAAAAGCAGCTCGACTATCTCACTGTATTTATCTTGTTTGTTTGTCACAAGCACAAAACAAATACAAAGGAGAAAGAAGTTTTTTGACAAACATACTGTAGTAGTCTCTAAAGAACTAATATACTTCTTTTTCCTAAACAACACAGTGTACATAAAACATAAACCAAAGAATCAAGGACAAGCTAATTTTTTGTATTCTAAGTGCGTAACATTTGCCAAGTAAAAAAAAAGTAAAATTTTGGAGGTAACAATTGAATCTAAAGACCAAAAACATAAAAAAGGCAGACATTTTTGATACGCTAGCGGGACAGCATAGCTTAGCAGTTAGCTTAGCACTTAGCCTGGGCCTCTGCTTCTGTTACTATGACTTTCCGTCTCTTCTTAGAAAACAGCTCAACCTCCTACAGAATTTTATGTCACTACAAACGTCCATAAACAATTTTCGTTTTTAGTTAGATGCTATTAAAATGGACGTTGCTAACGCTATATCAGGCTGTGGTTCCAAACTAAGGTCTCTGGCATTATTATTAAATGTTTCCATAGGTATATATCAATAAATCTTAATATATGATTTGTAAGTCCCTAAAAGTGTGTTTTGGGTAAAACAATTAAATGTGGACAAAAAAAAGAAACAAAACATACTTTTGGCTAATGTAAAAAAAAAAAAACAGATTTTTGGCGAATGGGCATTAGCTTCCAAGAGAGTAGCTTTAGGTGCTATTACCTTTGAAAATATGTCCTGGCCGTGGATTTGAAAAGTTGTGAAAGAATTCTCCCTTGAGTTCAAGAAAATATTGGCTAGCTTCAAGGCTAAGTTGAAGGAATGTGAAGTACACTGGGATTCATCCTAACCCTTAACTCCCACAGAGGGGTAGTCATTCAAAAGCTGTGGGTATTATAACAATACTGCTGTAAGAAATTGCGATGTGTCGCCCATGAAACCATATCATGAAGTGAGCATGGACATGAGAGAGAGGAGAGGAGGGGGCAGTGGATGGAAATTTGTGCCTGTGAATGTGCCCATTCGGCCTCATGTGACCCACTTGTTTGTCCTCGTTTTCCAAGTCCCAGAAGGTTAAATTGAAATTCAGGTTAGGTTTTCTTTTAGCTGAAGGCAAGTGGGGGACTCAGTGACTCCAGTCTGACAAGTCATGGTTCACACTGGGGCAGCCAGCCCGCTTGTTGGTTTAATAATAATACAACACATATATCAAGCCTTCTGCATGACAATACTTCTGCTTCATAAATCCCACATTTTTGTACTTTTTAAAAAAAATATTCTATTATTTTGTCATTTTCAGCATTTCCAGAAATTATCATAACTATAATCACATAATGTTCTGGCTTAATGAATCCCCACAGCAGGCAAACTACTTGTAGTTTTAAAAACCGTGTGAATACATAACAGGGAGCCCGGCTGATGAATTATTGGGTTTTTTCCTGCACGTCTGTATGGAGACAGGAGGAACGTTGAGGACACAGAGAAGAGGTTAAATGCAAATATCTCTACCCTTTTTCGTCTCCTGTGCTCTTGCAAAAAAAACAAAAAAAAAACAATAAGTCTGGATTCTGTTTGACATGGATGAGTAGTGTGTGCGCTACGTCTTCCTGCCTCTGAATATATTTCCCAGCCAGCTGTCCAGGAGGGGTGAAGGAAACTGGCTGCAAATATTAGCAGTCTGCAACCGTATCTTTTTCACTGGCAAAGTGTTGTAAAGGCATTCAGGGCTCAGAAAACAAGATGGAAATTCAGTCAGAAAATCAGTTAATGCAGGTTTGGTAATAAGAGGATGAAAGACTGCTACTCCCAAATCAATGTCAGAGTGAGAGGAGAGTTGAAGGATACATTTCATTCCTAAGGTTCATTCAGTTGTTAGACCTGAAGCTCACAGCTTATAGCAGTAGAATTCACAGACATACACTGGCCCTGACTCTAAAGACCTCTGGAGTAGGTCTTTACACGTAGTCATGTTAATGGAGGTCTCACAGAACTGTCAGTGAAAGGTGGAGCAAAGTCTAACAACATTTGATCCAACATTGGTGAATATTTTGCAGCTGTTACAAAAAGAAAATGTTGAGTCAACTGTCAGGCGGTTCTTCATATTAAATTATCAAAATGCTCAAAATGCTATTACAAGTGCAATGTAACATGTAACACTTGATTATGAGACAACACTGTATCACTTTCTGTGTTTTTTGCTACTTTTTAACTGCCTTTTCAACTAACCTTTAGCAATTTTAACTAGTTCCACCCACTTGTTTTGTTAACATGGAGCTATTTCAGTCTTATTTCTGCTTTTAAAGATTTTTTGTAAAATTTCTTTGGAGGGAAAATTACTTGAAAGGGCACAGAAGCAAAATTGGTATTTAATCTAATAATGCACCCATTTGGTAAATATATCATCATTTGTGTTACAATGCAAAACCGTTTATTTCTATTTCATTAAAGTCTTCAATGACAACTCTGGAGACGATCCCTCTTGAACATCATTTTTAACAGTCAAGATTATTTTCCCCCATTGCTTCTTCAGCAGTGAACTTCACGATGAAAATGTTTTATTTGCTGCGGGGTAGAAATCAAGGTAATTAGGGACGACACGACTTCCCTTGTTTTATTATAGCTGGAAATCAATTTTACTTGACTCATCTACCGTCGTTGTGGTCATTACTTCTCTCAGTGTAAATTAAAATGAGCACTAGTACATGTAATTTAAGGCACCTGGGGCCTCACAACATCTTAACTGATCAAGATATTGACAGGCTACAGTAGGGTAGAATCAGAAGAGTCACAGGCTGCTCAATGTGGAGACCATATGGTGCTAAAGGGTCCTTTACCAAGGTACAAGGTTTAAATCTACAGAGGTTGAAGATGAAGTGACTTTAGAAATTGGCTTTGTTTACTGAACCATTTGAATAATAACCTTAGGGTCAATTTTCTGCTGGGTATGGAACCAGCAACCTGGGAACCACTCTTCAACAGTCAATTTTTATAGAAAAATTTAATTTAATTTTAAAGGATTTTTATTAAATAAAGATGGTTATCCAAAAGTTTGAGCTAAGACAACTAGAGATTTTACAAAATGTATCTTATATTGCATCAGTAACCTGGACTGGAGATCTGCCAAACCTGGGTTGATCTTCTTGCTGTAAGACATCAGTGCCTATCACGCTCTTTGTAACTTTTTAATATGTTTTGACTTCATCATCTGGGGTTTGCACTCAGGGTTGTCTGCACTATTCCTCCTAAAAGACTCGTTAAATGTAGTCAAATCTCCTCCAGTTAACCCAAATTCACAAATGACAGATTTTCTTTTGCCTCAGCGGGTTTTCACACACCCAGCCAACAAAAACACATTTGTTGAGATAAAAAAAATAACATGAAACAAAAAAAGTAATACGTTTATGTGGTGTTTCTGAGGTTACATGATCTCTGATCGTTATCTTCCTCCCAGCCTCCACCTCCGTAACCAATAAAAGCTTCTGTGAATCCATTAGACGACCGAGCGCAGAAAGCGAGCAGCACAAAAGATGACTGTAATGCAATAAGAATGAATAAAGAGCTTTCTAATGAGGAGGCCTCCCCTCTGCTGACCCTCCCCCTTCTCACTCTCGCTGTATCTTTCGCTTTGCCAATCCAATTGTTTCACATCGAGAGAGAGAAAGAGAGGGAGAGAGAGAGGGAGAGAGAGATATTTCGAGAGGAAGTGAGAGCAGCAGGGTTTCAAAGTGGGTTTTTCTGGGCACTGGGGTTAACAAGGTCAGAACACAATCAAATCATCTATCAATAGGACATTTGTTGGGATCGTGGATATAAAGGCCGTCCTGTCTATGATGTCAGTCATAGATTTCTGAAGTGCATCGGAAACGAAGATGGAGGATCTGTGTGAAGTGTGTGAACATACGAGGCCCAGCCGACCATCGGCCCGGCAAATAAATGTCAAATCAGCCCTTTTTTATTTTTCCCATTAAATGTCACCTGATTACAGCGTTGTCGCTCACCAACATTTGCAAGTGAGTAGAGTAGATCTGCATAATTGTATTTATCACATGGAATCATTTTGTGCAAGGACACACATTATTGTGCAGCTGAAGACACAGTGCTTGAAATCAAGTGATCGTTTTTTTTATTTTTGATCATGAAAAAAATGTGCAAACATGTTAAAGAGTTAGCCGTACTTAGTTAGTGAAGAAACGAGGCTAAAAGGTCACTGGAACTTTTTATTTTTTATTTTAGCACAGGCATTTTTAAAGGTAAGAAATAATAAAACCTTGAACAGCACCACCTTGGTCCAATGGGAACATTTGAACATTTGGATGGATTTTTTAAATTACAAGGTAGTTAAAACCACCTGGCTGGTTAATAATTAAAGTTTTCCAAAGTGGCTGAATAAAAAGTGTCCTCAGACAAATACTTTTAGAGTTTTTATACCAAAGTTATTTGGTTTTTACTCCAATGCTCTTTAAAAATAAGTCCAAATTCAACCTTACATGATCAAATATTATGCAATTATATTTAATAAATTGACAACTGGTGAAATATTGATCAAGTGTTACTATTATTTCTGTACGTTTTTCGGTGTTTTTGTTGTAGTTTTTCTATAATTAATTTCCCTGAGACCTGCTTTGCTGTGGCAAGACCACGGCAAAGAGCTGTGATTGTCAAACCGATTAAGTTATTATACCCTGCAGACTTAATCTTAGCCAATTCTGCTTCAATTACTTTTTTTTTTTGTCTTACTGGGTCTGTTGAATTAAAATGGTCCTTTATATGTGTTTCCCTGGAACGACTGTCAACACTCTCTGGTAAAGTGTTACAACCTGTTTAGTGGGGTTATTTCTGGAAAATGTGTTATAATAATAATAATAATAATAATAATAATAATAATAAGTGCTGTATCGGGGGGAGAGTGTACTCCAGCTGTTCAATAGGAAATTGTTCAAGTTCAATTATTTTTAACCCAATTTTTTCTCCTTTATTTAATTACTTTAAATAAACACATTAACACAGCAACAAAAAGTGTGAGGGATTTAGTACTGGGCTTGGTTCCGGTCCTGGAAATGTGAAAACAAGCGCCCAAATATAGATTTTTTTTTTTTTTTTTTTTTTTTTTTTACCACTTTCTGAGACAATTTATTGCTTTGTTGTAAAGGTTTTTTTGTCCACAAAGCCAGACAAATACTGCTCTGTAGGGGGTTCCCACATAGTTTACATTCTGTTTTACAGCAAGAAAAGCAATATTGTGTTTATCCCAGCCTCCCAGGTGGAGGTTCCTTCCCTAATTGGAGGATCAAACTTCTTCTCCTCATAAATTCACCATCCAGCATAAACAGTGTAAAGAGAAAATTGATCACCGCTTGTGTTTACGTGTCCATTTTCTAATAAGACTTGGCTTCTGTAAGTCCAACTCACTGGAGCAGCACACTGTGAGGCGATCTGACAGTTTTCCGTTCCAAGGTTGGGTTTTGGACGCAGATAAAAATCCTTTTCCTTGAGCCGTCCAGAGGTCACTGATTGCTTTGACGTTGTTTGACAGCGGCGTGCACCAGTGACCTCTAGCTGTCCTGAACACGCATTTTCTTCCTGACATTTTGTTTCAAGGAAACAGAATGAATTGTTATGTTTATAAGCAAATATCTAAGAAATTGCTGAAGGAAATATGCCGACACCAGGGTACGGATGAAAAGTTGCAGACATTTGTTTTGTTCAATGAGGAGATCAGAGTTGTTCATCACTGTTATTCCTCTGTGTTGGGGAATTAAACTGCCTAATGACACTTCACTTTCATTTCTCTGCATCATTTTTTACACTCGCCAACCTTTTCAGCACAATTTCGAAAGCTTAAAAGAATCAGCGTGAGGAATGGCATCAGTAAAGCTCCCGATTATTGATATACAAAAGTGACGAATCCTCGGTCCACGATGTTTGTCACGTGTCAACGAGCACGTTATCGATTACAGAAAAAACAGAGACTTTCCTATTGTTTGTGTTATCAAACATAACTAGATATCCGGTCTTACCACAATCTAGTTGTGGTAAGACCGGCTCCCCAACACTACAAGTTGAAATACAGCTCCAAACTATTACAGAGCATCCAGCTATAACTAACTAGTTGTCAGTTTGAACTCATAAGTCCTTGACCTGTTTGCCTTATTTGGTACAAGAACCCGTTCATTTTAGCCTCAGGTCTAAATTTGCCTTTTTCCTACAAAACAGGGACCATTTTCAGCCCACAAGCCAAGAGTTTCAGATCCCTGCTTTAGAAATGTTTTATCCAGTCTTCAGGTAACATGAGGTTGTGTTCAGGTCTGGCCGATGACAGATGGAGATGTTACGAACACTTGCTGTCCAGTGTCAGAGGTATTGGCCACGGTTTAATCAGCCCACCTCAGGGTTCTGGAAGCGTACAGTTCGTGGCTGCAGAGCTGTTTTCCAACCGTCACCTTTTTATTTCCAGAAGAAATGGTGAACTGAGGTCTGGTCTGGCTGTGAACTTGGCCATGGCCGAGAAGTGACAGGTGTGTTGCTGCGGAGCAGATGTTGAGCTCCAACTATTTTAAGGGCTGTGGTGAAGTGGGTGGCCAGAAGGATTAAAGGGTCTGCGGTGTTGATTGGAGTGTCCTCAGGTTGGACTGATAGTGAAGTCCACAACTCTGGCTCTGAATTTCTATCTGACTAATTTGTGGTAATAGAATGGTTTCCGGTGATGTTTAGTCTACATTCTGTAATTTGGTCAGATCAGTTTAAAAGAGATCTTAGTAAAACCAACATGTCTGCTGCTCCACCTTAACCTCCACTACATTAACACCAAGCTTTTTTTCTGTCTTTATTTTCTTCTTTATGAAACAGACGTTGTTGGCGTGTCGTCTGATTGTATTTGATTTCTATCAGAAAACATATCTCTCGTGTTTCCCCACTGTAAAATTTGTTACGGTCCAATTTGGCATCGTTCCTTTGTTCTTTTTGAACGAACGTCTTTTCCAAATAAATTGAATATGTAAATGTAGCAGACAGGAGGTTTAGTGCAGAGCTCCAGCAGCATATTCTCATTATGACAAACAGGAGGAGGAGAAAAAAAAATCACCAGTGTAATCAGGATTTGTTGAGCTAAAAACCTGTGAGAGTCAGAGTCTGCCTTCTCTTTTCTTTTCTCATCATTCTGCTTTTATAACACTATATTGCCCAGCTGGCCTTTTCTTTTGATGTTTTTTCCTTCTCTCTGGTTCTTTGTTGTCACCATCCTTCTCTTTAGCCTCTGTTTTCCTTCACTCTCCGTCTCTCAGTTGGTCCCTGCCTGGTCTCTCTGTCCTTGGTTTCCTCCATCTGCAGGAGTTTCTTTGTATGAAGTTTTGGTGCCAGGCTGCAGCCATACTTCACACTAATAAAGAGAATGGTCGGAAGCACAGTGAGGAGGTGGGGGACTGGGGGGTAGTTTGCCATGCCTTGCTGCAGTGCGTGTCTTTCATAGCGCTGCTCCGTCATCATCATCATCCTCATCATCAGGGGCAGCAGTTTGTGTTTGCGCTAACACTAATATTTTAGCTGGATTTGGATTAATCTGTAAACTCTGAACAGACCTCCTGGTTGAGACTGGAGAGAGAGAGAGAGAGAGAGAGAGAAAGAAATGGACCGACTTGACTTTTAAGAGCCTTCACTTTCACTGAAGTACTCAATGGGCAATAATGGATGAAAAATTAACTTGACTACAGGGTTACTAGGTGATTTGATGAAATAAAGGCACAGCTGGTAGTGCGTTTAAGCCACCATTCAGGTTTTTTATTTATTTTTTTACAGTTAGTGATGGCTCCCTTATTGTGGCCCATGTCGTTTAACTGGATAATTAAGACAGAAATTAAAGCATTCTACCCCAGGTGGACCTTGAGGCAAATTGCAAAAAAACGGAATTTTAATTGAAGGGCAGAAAGAGCATTTTATAACACTTAGATGAGCCTGGATGAGAATTTTTCCAACGCTCCCTAAACCCACCCCTGCCTTGCTTGAGTTTTGAAGGTCCAAATTTCAGATCATCATTGTCATACTGCCTCCGTTTTCCATTCACTCTCTCCCATGTAGCTTATTTAGTTTCAATGTTACCTCCAGCTTCCAAGTGTCTTTTTCTGTATCTGGCACCTTCCCTGAAGTGTTGTGGCGCCCCTAGGGGTGGTGAACTTACACACAGACACACACACAAAAAATTCACTTATATGAAATAACATATATTGTTGTTTTTGGGTATATTCAGTCTCTATAAATAATGTATATGTAATACCTGCTCATTCTGTAGAGTCACCAGCCATGATAGGTGTTGGCAGCTCTGGTTTAAAGACAGAAATCCTACTGTAAACAGTACAAATGTGACAATTTATGCCTAAAATGTGTTTCAACAGTTTAAAAAAAAAAAAAATTCCTAAAATGTGTTTCAACAGTTTCTTGACCGGTGGAACTGATGTAGTAAAAGCACATCCACCCTTTTACATGTCATGCCATTTGTCTTCTCTAAGTGACACACAGTGTGGACACAGAGACCTGCTGCTGTTGGTCATCTCTGTAGCAGCAGCAACGTTATGTTTGTTATTCACATAGCGTTTTTACTGGCTGAAGTTGTTGCCATAGCAACCACTTGATCAGTTGTGACTGATGTTTATTGAGACCAATCTGCTTGTGTGTGTGTGTGTGTGTGTGTAGGGGTTGGGGTTGTTTGAGTGTGTACACGTTGAGACGGATGTGTAATTGCCGGAGCACTGCTGACCTCAGGTGCTTGTCATCCCAAACCTCTGATGACACACTTACTAACAACAATGCAACATCTCATTAGTCCTCTTTTGGCTTCCCCACCGTGACATTCAAATCACAGCAGCTAGATTGGGATCATTAATTCTTGAAAAGAAAGACCTCGTGGAAGCAGAACAGAAGCCTATTGTCTTGTGCCTGCAGCAGAACGGCGTCTGATCTGAAAACCGCGCTGCCAAAAAAGTACACCAGGCAAGAGTTTGAAGTCTCGAATACATTTGCATTTCAAATTGTTTGTGCTTCCTTCGCAATATTTAAGTGAGCCCTGCATCTAGAAGGCAATGCCAAGTAGATTTACTTATGTATGAGTTTCTTTCACTTCTTCTTGCTGCTTGTAAGTTGTTCTAGACCCTTTAAAGATGTCATTTGCATTTCTATTCATCAGAAATGTAACAAAATAAAACAAACAAAAAACAAAATATAAACGGCTCCATTAAAAAGTCACGTGAGACCCATGTGAACTTCAAAAACTATTTTGCTAAAAAAACATTGAAATTTATCAAATGGTCTATCAGGAAGAGTTGCCCACACTGTCCAAAAATAATGATATTGAGAATCATGTTCATGACATGCTAAATAGTAGCCAAAAGTAAGCAAAGACTTGCTAACATGTAGCTTAAATAAAATGGAACAATTGAAATTTAGTAGAAACATATTTTATTATTATATATTATTAGATATTTAAAACAATGTTATCAAAAGCAAAAGCTAACTAAACTAAAGCTAAAATAAATAATAGCCTACATAAAAGCTAATGTTTGATTTTAAAAATAGATAAAATAAGCAAGGTAAAGTGAACGAAAATGTAATTCAGCTAACATTAAACAATAATTAAAATATATTTAGGAAAACTCAACAATTGAAAATCAAAATAGTCTAAGACTTACAGAGTTACACATGTATCACAATTGGACCCCGAGCCAGAT
>NC_024325.1:12956389-12960765 GCF_000523025.1 Cynoglossus semilaevis
GTATCACAATTGGACCCCGAGCCAGATGTTTGACCTACCTTACATGAATAATTACGTGAAAATTAAAAGGTAATTTATAAACTGAAGATCAAGACATTTTCCCAGGAGAGGAAAAAATACTTCAAATATTCAAATAGTCAAATATTTGTCAGCCAGTGTCGGTGTTGCAGAGATTGAATGGAATCAACAGTGAAAATCACAACACTGTAATACGACTGAAGGCAAAACAAACACTCACACGTCACTTATGCACTTGAGCTGACGCCTTTCTTCTTCACTCCGAGTTTACAGCAGGTGTGAAATCCTGCTGCAGCGCTCAAGCAATTCTTCAGCTGACTTCCCTCCTGACACCGTGTGTGTCTGGAGACTGATGACGCTGTGACACTATCCATTTCTCCCAGATTGTTTTCTTTAACCACAGAAGCAAACAGATAGTTTTTATTTACCGCTCCTCCAGCCCTGAAATCTCACAGCTCTTTGAGCAGGATCCAGGAAATTGAAAAATACTGTAGAATGAATATGACTTAGAGGCTCTCATCAGAAGGTAGCATATTTTTTCCCCCCATTTTTTTCCCTAAGCTAAGGTGACATGGAAATGTAAATGATGTTGTTACAGGTTAATTGAAAATTTCAGTCCATTTATGATACAGTGGTTTGATCTGTGGCTACCAATCGTGTTTTCCGTCTCCAGTAAATTAACTGAACAGGGCGACGACATGCTTCTGTTAGGAGAAAAAAAAAAAAGACAAATGGCCTTGAGTCGTTGTAGATCAGCCCAACCTTTGGATTAAAATGCATGAGTGTTTAGCATTTTTGTGCGGCTGCTCAGGAAGAATAAACATGTTTCAGACCGATGCCTTTTCCCTTCGATCATTTTCTTTCAGAGTTTTTTTTCTTTTCTAGTTACTATGTCAAGGCAGTTTTGCGGCTGAAAATAAAAATGAGCCTATATGAATGTTTCCTTTCCTCCACCATTAAAGCGATGCACTAAATATGATTGACGTGTGGAGCCCTGTTTGAAGTTTAAGGAGCTTTACTCCACTTCCTGCTGCTGCTCTCAGCGTTCAGAGGCAGGCGCCGTCACTTCTTTTAGGCTCTTCAAAAAGTTGTTAGCAAACACTTTTCCATGGGATTATTTCATTAAATTAGGAAATTATCTGTGTCGGCTGCGGTAACGTTGTAGCCTGATTATGTTTGGGTAAACATGGTGGTGATTAAACTCCAGGACTTGGGCCTCGATCTGGGCTAGAACTGTACCGACAACCTGAAGAACTTTAGCAACGCAGTGGATTAGGAGTAAAAACTTCAATTATTTATGGTGATGTAGATGTAAGAAAATGACTTTGACTCAACTTGGTCTTGACTTCCACATTTCTCCTGTGACCTGGCTCTGCTTTTTCCTTGGTTACTAGAGCCCTCACTTGAAACCTCGTAGCTCATGTAGGAGAGTTTTATTTTTGACTCCATTTGGAAAATTGACCCAAAGCTTTTCTCTCGTCTCTTAAATTTAGACTTTTCCTGAAATTCTAGGGACTGCTCTGACAATTTATCCAACATTTATTCATTCGTCTACACCTTCTTTAAAGATCACACTGGACTTTGAACCAGAAACTGGTCCAAACGTCCACATCGTGACCATCCACAAACTTTTGATTCTGTGTCTCAGACTGAGACAATGGATGATTTGACTTTTTGAGCTTGGCACTTGGAATTTGGGACATGTTGATGACCTGTGATTTGAGTTAAATCTCTGAAGACCTGACCGGGACACGGACATGGACCTCGCTTGTCTTAAAAACTCCTGTCACGGACATGGACCTCGCTTGTCTTAAACGGTAAACAAAACTCCTGGAGACTCCACTGGGACCGTCTTCGTGGACCTGTAAACTTTTCTGGACTTGTTAAGGTATCCACTGCGACAGCGAAACCACTCATTTCACATTCACGCTCAGTGCCTTTGTTGTGACTCAGTGTTGTTTTTCCTTTGAGGGGAAGTCTCCTCACTTCCTCAGCAGGAGAGCTGGAGACAGTTTCATCCATTTGCTTCACTTACGAACAGCAGGCAGTGACATTTCCAGAGGTTTTCTGTTACATCAATCTTTCAACCTGTGAAAACAAATACAATATGCTTTTCTTTTTCTTTTTTTTTTAAATTTACTCAAAAATATTTGTTTATTGCAAATAACATGAAAATATTTATATGGTACTGACTAAAGGAATACTTGTAAATCTGAAAAATAAAGGTATTATTTAGGGGTTCCTTGACTTGAACTTTAAGAGAAACAGTTAAGGGAAAGGCACGTTCAGATTTTTTATTTTGGAAATTAAACCAGGCAAACACCAGAAGGTAAACAAAAGTTAACCCAGAATAAAACAACACATATAAATGTTCTTTGTTTATATAATACTTTTCCAGTTTTGATTAACCCCTTAAAGCTCTTTACACTAGAGGATTTGTCATCAACCAGGGGCTAGCATTCAACCTAGTAACCCCTTAAAGCTCTTTACACTAGAGGTTTTGTCATCAACCAGGGGCTAACATTCAAGTGTAGATTGAAACCCACAACCCTCCAGGTCACTGTGTCAGGGACTGAAGAGTAAGAAAGAATAAAATGTGTTGCATTGGTCTCCGTGGTATTTTATTACGAAAAACAATCCCTCCCATCTGCTTCTCTACATAAATTATGTAAGTGTACAATTTAAAATTATTATTATTTTCAGATTAAGAATGCAACAATTAAATCATGTATAAAAATCTTACTTTCCCTTCAGTTCAGCTCGGTGACCCTCGACTTCTTTGTCCTCTGTAACACAGGCTTATTTCTGGGACACATTGAACTTGGACTTGGACTCAAACACCGACAACACGATTCTGACTCTTTTGGTTTATTTCACTCGACTACGGGCTGGAATTGTGCAGCCACATATCTGAACGTTCTGCCTCTGAATCACTGTAATAACCTGTGAACGCAGGTTTATTCTGCTTGTTGATTCCCCCTCAGCCCTTTTGTGAATGAAATCACTCACCACGAGAGATTTTTCCGCCCGGTCTTGAACGCTGCTCAGCTCTTTGCGGCTGACCTACAACAGGGCCTAATGTAATACGGCACTCTGTGGAGCAGAAAGACTTCCAGTCCGGTCAGCATTCATTTTATTTTCAGACTAATAAAGCCTGCAAACTGAACCATACAACATACTCCATTGTTTGGGTAATTGCATTAGAGAGAGCCAGAGAGTTAAGATGGCGTTGATGGCGGTGACTGATTAAAAAGTTGTTGGGAGCAGTGGTGTGATCATCTAATAATTGAGCCGTTCCTCTTTCACGGGGTCTTTGTGAAGGTGTGGGGAAGTTTAATGGACGGGCATAAACGTCAGCATCTGCACCGCAGGAAATGGGTCCTGAGCCAACGTGGAGCGCGGCCGATGCTGGGATCAATGAGGAACAAGACAGCACAAGCCCATTAGTGGATCAGTGCAGCTTCGCTCTGCTGTGAAACACTTACACACCCAGGCTGGGAGACGGCCAGCTTTATTTAGCTGCTCTGTCAGATGAATCAATAGCAGCTGATTTGATAGCAAAACTGCCCTGATCATCCATCCGCACACTGCGGCTGCGACACGCCCACACACACCTCCGCAGCCTCTGATGAGCACCGTCCGTGTGTATCTGTGAGTGAAATCATTTAAATGAGCGCAAAAAAAAAGTGAAATCATTTAAATGAGCGCAAAAACAAGGCTATTCTCGAAAATTTTGTCTTTTGCAGATACTCTGCAGCTTCTTCTTTTTCTTTTTTTCTCTTCACAAAACCCCTTCTGATCACAGCTTGAAGAGATTCTGCCTCTTGACATTTTTAAATTTCAGAGCCTTTACTGAGGATCAGCTCGTCTAACTTTTTTTTCCCTAGAACAGCAGAGCAAAAGAGAGAGAAAAAACATGTTTTATTCTTTTCTTTTTTTTTTTTTTTTTGGTGTATGAGGAGATCACGCTAATGAAAGCTTAACGTCAGCAAAAACCCAAAAAACTGCAAACAGAAAAGTTTCATGACACACTAAATGAAGCAGCCGAAGCGTAGCCTAAGGCAGTTAACTAAATTGTGTGTCACGCTGCTTTTGTCTAACAGTGGAGACGCTGCACAGAGCAGATGTTCAGGTTTTCTTGTCCTTGATTATCGCCTTCCTCAGTTGTCCTTTTCCGTCCCAATTTGCTGTAATTGTCTGGATGTTTTATCTTCTCGCAGTCTGACGTTAGCATCTGACTTCCCCTGAGGTTATTCTTACACTACTCTTTTATATAATATTTGTAATACAATGCTCATACAGTATATGTTTTGATGCACAAATATGTTTCAGCTCTATTTTGTTCTGATCTTCTTCAT
>NC_024325.1:12960832-12970599 GCF_000523025.1 Cynoglossus semilaevis
ACTTCAGTCACGTTTGTGTCACAGCTCTATACACTCACCTGCTCGTGTCATCTTCATTAAAGCACATTTAATGCAGGATTGAAATAATTACAAGAGAAAAGTACTAAAAAATACTACAACAGATTCATCCTACCTAATGGGCAAATAATTCCCTAAAATTAAAAAAAAAAAAATCAAGGAAAATTGAATTCTGTCATATGATGAGGCAAAAAAGCAAGATATCTCCCAGAATTCCACAAAAAAAAGGAATTCAGTGATGAACATGACTTGCAGAAATCTTAAGACACAAGTGATGGATATGTAGAAAAGATAATTTTCTTTTCAATTTGTCTTAGAACTTTTTGACTCGTGGTGAAATGTTCCATGTGATTTGTTGTGTTTAAGTTAAACCTTCGGTTCAATCTGTTCAGACTTTTAAATGAAGCGTCGTCCATCAAGTAGAACAAATATTCCTCCGGTTTTCCTAAAACAGTAACATTCCCAGTGATGATGTCACTGTCCGTCAGGGTAAAGTTCCGGAACCAGGAAAGGTTCTGTGTCCCAGTCTCTCCTCTGAGCCGGAGGCCTCAGTTGGACTGAGTCCATTTGGCTGCTCAAGTTCTGCTCGGGGAGTAACTGTACACTCACGAGGATGGTCAGTAAAACAAAGCGTAGCATCGTGATTAGCCTCCTGATTATCTGTAATTGCGTCATTACTTGTGCGAGTGTCGGGGCAAACGTCCCCCCTGGGTGAGATAATGTGGTTGACTCCAGTCTAATACAAACACATTCCCGTCACCTGAACTGACCATAAAGACGTTTGGTGAATTAGTCCTTTTAACAGACTGTCGGTGTTTGAGGCGTTCGGCATATTTGGATGTTGCCTCTGTTGCCTCTCTAAATGACTTTAATTAGCTCATTAACACCTCAAAAAAATCTAGTTAAGTTCTACCTTAAGTTCATTCCATTAAAGTACAGAATAGTAGTACTAGTAATAGTACCACTTTTTTGGCTGGATGTTAAGCACAATGTTTTTGGCCTTGACCTTCACTATGTAAATATATATATACATATATATACAGATATAGATTTAGCTGTATATATACATATATATCGTCTACATTTTTATAATGTGGAATAACATTTACATCTCCTCAGCTTTACTTCCTCCTCCAAAATGCCAGCATTCAGCACTTGTGCAGGACGCGTCTACGACCCATTCATCGGAAATCACATTTACATGTAGTGACAGTCGGTGCTGTGTTTGTTCACGGTTCAGCTGTTCCCATTTCATCGATCAGCTCGGCCTTTTCTTCTCTGGTCCTGTGACCTGCTCTTTGAAAAGGTTATACTTGTTCGGAATTCTCAAAACTCCACCTTGCGTTCGCAGGTAGAATTTATAGGAATACGTTGTTTTTATAGACTGTTATAACCAAAATCAATGTCAACAGAGCAGCTATGTACACTATAGTTATATTTTAACCTTTGAGTTTTAACATATCTTTCCTCTAGGGCTGTTTTTTTCTTCATTTTATTCCATTAATTACAGTAGAAATCATACATCCTCACAAAACCTTCCAAAATCTGGGTAAACAGATTTGATTACTGCATTTTTTTTACTTTATTTTAACAAGTTTTAAACAACTGTGAAGCCCTTCGTAGTTTGCAGTTACCTGTGAAAATTGACATATAAATAAACATCCTTATTAACTACTTGTTTTTTTTTTTCTTGCTGCTGCCAGTGCTCTTCCGTGTCACATGAATCCTTTTTAAAATTCATAAAAATCGGCTCACTCCAGTTCTTGGAAACACTCATTATAATGACTACCTCCCAATTTTGTTGAAGAAATATACCACCCAATGGCGTCAGAGCAGGGGTTCAGTGCATTAAAAAAAAAGATAAAATATCGACTTAATCAATCAAGCAATTCTGTTTTAATCCCACACCAATCTGTTTTCTCTCATAGATTAGGTTCAGGGTAAATGATCATCCTCAAGATGCAGAAGCCGTTTCTATATTCATCCCATTATCCATCAAGTGATGTGTAAAGACCACCGACAGCCCCTAATAAATCCTTGTCTTACACTAATTAATAGCAGCTCCGGTGAAAAGACCAGATTTATTCCCAGGCTTCTGACGCTTCTCTGGCTGTTACTGCAGAAAACCCTCCATAAATAAATAAACAAACGCCGACAGTGACCTTTATCAGGAAAATTAGTCATAGAGTCATAATTAACTCCGTGTAATCTCTTTGTTTCACCTCTCACTTACATGGATTTGCCTTTTCTTCTCCCCTCATCAAGCCCTCCACATGTTCATGGACCCGTACTGCACATTCAATCGTTATATCCATATGAGCGCGTCATCTGTCATCGGAACAAACAGGAGCCGGGCTGGAAATGTGGGCTCTGTTCTCACTCTCTCCTGTGTTTATTTTTACCCCTCCCTCTGAATATGGAACATCCAGGATCAATAGTTTTCCATTAGCTACAGCACAGGGATTGGAGTGCTGCGTGGTAACAGATGGAGCAAAGCTGCAAAACAATGGGCACTGGCTACAGTCACTTACTTAATTACAAAATATGTGGTTTAATTCTCCCCTGAGGGAAAAATGAGTGACGGTCAGATTGACGTCTCTTTGCAGAAATACTGCCTCTGTTGAAAGGACTGGTTTGCACGAGTGACAGCTCCTTTTTTTTAATGCCTTTTATTTCACTCATTTTCAGTTTATTGAAATATATTCAAGTGGAGAAAATACAATATAAACACAATGTTATTGCAGAGAAAAAGTAGTAAATACTCGTAATTATGTAAGAACATATATTTATATATATATAGTCCAAAATTCAGCATCAATACTCGTAATTATGTAAGAACATATATATAGTCCAAAATTCAGCATCAGAACAAACAGACAATCATTTCATTCAATTCTATGTTTTAAGTGATTTAAAAGGACATTCATTTGGTGGAGTGACAGCTTGTGGTGTCCTTACACACACGAAGATTCCTTCAATCAATTGTGTAACATCAATTTCCCATATATACAAAAGCTCAATTTTTGAAGACACGAACGTAGCGGGATGCTACCGACAGCACTTAATTGGTAGTAACTAATTGGACCACTATATGGTGCTGCAACTTAAGAGTCTCTCTCGAGGTGTCTGATGAACAAAATTCCTTTGGTGAAAATGGTAAATAACCAATAAGATTAAATGAGTATAGAAATACACTATACAAAATACATACTCCAGGGCATTATGGGAGTTCCTGCAGCAGTCTAGGCCTACAGCAGCCTAACTAAGTCAGTTCAAATGTAAGCCTTTTCAAAGTGACTAATTTTATGCCTAACTTTACATTTAAAATTGTTGCTTATCATGTTTTTATCACAGATTGAGGTCATTCTGATTTTCTGACTGAATAAAGGCTTTGGGGAAAGACAAAAAAAAAAAAAGTCAACACCTTCCTAATCCATTTCATTTCATTAATGTACTTTTTCTCTCCTTCTCTTTTTTTATATTTTGCTGACATGAAATGATGCATCTCCTCTGTCACATCCAGGTAAGACAAGCCAATTATTTCCAATTTTCTCTACTGACTCTCTCTCTGAGAAAATAGCTGCAGTTATTTGCCATTGTCAAAAATGCAGTTGTTGTCTTGGAATAGGAGTATAGTTATATATCGATTTATTGGTTTGAACTTTCACTTTTTTTACCATCAATTACAGGACAATTTACTATACTTTTGGGTGATTTATTTTAGCCTACCATTACCATTATTTTAGCCTACCATTACTGTTATTTTAGCCTACCGTTGTTACTTCATTTTGTCTTTGAGAATTTTCTTTATCAAAAACTCTCTATGTTCTAGGATGAAAACATCATATTTAAATTTTTTCGATACATTTTTTTAATCCAAGTTTTAACATTGTCCTACTCATCGCCACAGTACAGTTTTGAACTCTTTGTCAATACAACACAAGTCTCTGTATTTTTACACTATTTTTGTTTTTCTTGGTGTAAACAGAATCAGTGTGAGGGAAGTCGATTGGTTTCCATTGTTTTCAAAATGCACAGGCGTCAGAAAATTGATGTTTACACTTGTTTTTGACTCGACGCGAGTCCTACAAAAAAAAAATCTAATTTCCAACCAGCTGCTCTTATTGATGGCGTGACCTTTCGTGAGCCAAATAACTATTTGATCATATTTGTGTTGCTGTAAACATTGATCGCTTTCTTCTGGCATTATTATTGGTTTTTTGAAATGCAACAAAAGCAGAAATTCTTTTTTTTTCTTTTTCTCTTAAATGCCACAGTCTTAGAGAAATACATTTAACAATTTTATCTAAAATACAGTTTCTCTAAAATCCCCCAGTTTTACATTTCTGTGACAGCGTTGAGTTTGTGTGTGGAACGTTGGCTTTTTTTTTTTCCATATTTGGTACGCCTTATCTGTCAGGAGGTATGGATGGGAATCAAGCTTTTCAAACACATTAAATACCTGAAAAGTGCTGGTGAAGTTCTGCTCCTTTTGAGTGCTTTTTATATTAAGAAGTTCTGCTCCTTTTGAGTGCTTTTTTTTCATATTAAAAAAGTTTCTCTATATGTGTCAAAAATAAGTCACAAACAAGAATGATATTTTTGAAGGCTTTAGGGCAGTAAACAAAGTTTTGGACCTGTCTACAGTATATGTCATGTCCACTGACAGTTTGGGTTTTTACTTTCCTCCCACTCTGGAGTGAAAAATGTTGTGCGTTCACTTTAGACGCAGGAGAAACGGTCGCGTTGGACATTGTGGCTTTAATTTGTTTTTCTTTTTCATATTGGCTTTGTTTGAAAAGCTTTAAAGGACGACTTTAATCCTGCCCCGGGGCCAAACAAGATACTGCTTTAAATCCTCAGCTTTGTAAACAGTTTGTGCCATAGATTTTATCAGCTCCAAAGACAAGCACCTTTAAACGCAGGCCAATATGTTCTACTAGAAAAGGCAGCAAGTCTGGCTAAAGGACTAATAAAGGCGTTAAAAGGCTCTGATGTTGCCCCAGACTTTTTAATATAAGAGCCATTGTATTTCAGCTCCAACAGCCGAGGTCAGACATCAACAATGGGACACATTTGTAGGGGAATTAGGGGGAGACCAAAGTCTTTTTTTTTCTTTGCTCTAACCTTTAACTCTAACTTTCTACTCTAACAATTTTTTCTCTTTGCCAACGTTAGAGTAATTTGTTATTATTGCAACAATAGTCTAATAATTACTAGTATTTACCTTTTGTTGTATTATTTGCTTAAGTACTTATACTTAAACATACCCTTTTTTTACGTTTTTCCCACAAATTGTAGTAATAGCTATCCTGAATGAATGTAAATGTTAAACTCAAGCGCCTTCTCCACTGGCTTTTACATGTGTAGTACATACAGTGATGTCGTCAGCATATTGGAGGAGTCTTTCCTCAGTTTTAATGCTTTGTTCTTTCCTTTTCTGTCATGTCTCATTAGTACTCATCAGTACCAGTCCTTTTATATCAGACGTTAATGGATAGGTCCATTAGGGAACTGTGTACGACAAAGCTAGAACAGTTGGAAGTTTGCCTGTATACATCTCTAAAACCAGCTAGCTGTGTTAAAGCAGCAGAATCATCAGCACTTTTAAATTATTTAACCAAAGCATCAAGCGTTATTTATTATGCTGAAATACCACGGACTCTGGCCTGTACTTAAAAAACAGCAGCTGTGAAATGTAATGCCAGTAGGCATATACATATGCAACACCCTGGACTCACTCTGCAAAAAGTAGGTTTCATTGATAAACGTGTTGACTGTGTCTAGTTTGTTCCACCGTTGCTATCGTCTACCTGTGTTGTAGTTTTTGTAGTTTAGAGTTAGTGAACGCAGTTCAATCCTCGATCCTCACTGAAATATTTATTATCTGTGAAAATCATTATTTGTCTTTCCTTTCCGATTCATGTGACGCAACATAATCCTTCCTGGAGTTCAACTCCTACCACAGTAATTCCCATTCTATGTTTCTGACTTTACCACAGTGGAATACTGAAGTGTATGAACAGGAAAGAAAAGTCAGATGAAAAGATCACAACTGACAAAATCTGTTATTTAAGCTTTAGTTTAAAATGATTCATCTGCTTTCACCTTGCCTGACCAGAGCTAATTTGAATGTTTTTTTTCTTAAATAAGAAGCAAAAATTACCTCTAAACACCACTTCTAACTCTAACGTGATGCCTAATAAGGTTTTAAAGGTTGTTTATTGCGAGCTGTTGGTTTGTAAAGTGGAGGAAACAAATCTCCCAACAGCAGATAACTGGTGTAGAGTGGAGAAGGCAGTGAGGGAGCCTGGTTGCCCCTTCAGTAGCTGTTACAAATGCATGCTGACATTTGCTGACAATGGAAGAATATGAGTCTCTAATGTTGACTTGATGAGCCGTCTGGGGGGGGAAAAAACTCCAGAAAAAAACACCTGAACGAGTGAACAGTCTGCCAACTCCATTCACTGGTGCAAGCTGAGACTCTTTATTATCCCAGGAAACCAAGATTTTCTGCACCTGTACTCGTCCTCTCCCCCAGGCCTCAATTAAATGATTCAAGTTTTGAGCAGAAACAGAGATTCACCAGTTTTGCCATTGTGAATTTCAATGCTTTAGTGGCAATGAAGGTTGTGTTTTAGTCTCAGGGGTTCGTTACTCAGCTTTTAGTTCAGGTGAGATTTAGCCCAGACAGAAAACGGGACATTTTTTGAAACCTTTGGAACCCAAAGTGAAGACAACTCAATTTAACAAGACTTCAGATTCGGTTACAACAGCGGTGTCTGAAATGGTGTAGTTTCATGTGCCAGTTTGGCCCTTGGCATGTTTGTATTTGCTTTGGAAATTGAATTTAGCAGACTCACTGTCAACCACTCAAATAAACTCGAGAGCTAAATTTTTCTGTCGAAATTTAAAGATATCATTTTAAGCTGGATTGTCTCAAAACCAAATCAAAATTATTAGTCTTTTAGTCAGTTTGTGTGGGAATTTCTAAGGTTTTAGATTATTGACTACTGTCTCGCTAATGCTTGTGCTAACCTTAGCAGGCTAGTAAGAAACCAATAATGGTTTCTGGGTAAAAAAACAGGTAATCTCAAGATAATTTAAATGAACAGTTGAGGCTCACTTGCTGATTGTTTTTAATATAATTTGGCTAGCTTTTAGAAATAAACCTCATTAAATTCTAATTGGCTATCTTTGAGCTACTTTTGGCTTCGTCATCTTTTTTAAATAGATTTATGATCTGTGAAAGTATGTTTTGATTATATTTTATCTATCTCCTGCGAGATTTTTTTTAAATATTCCCCTGTAACTAATGTACAGTGAATTAAAAACAATCTTAATTATTACATTTCAGAAGGAATTTTAGGATTTATTTTTTAACATTTCTGAATTAAATTCTGTGGATATTGTCAAGAAAACCACAATCAAAGTGGTTATTTTGTCGTTGTCTACCGAAAGAACATAGGAATGAAAAAAATTGCAAGAATTGAATTGAGAGATTCTTAACACACTATTTGTCAGTAAATTTCAAATAAATCAAACCTTTGACGTAGACTCATGGAACATATCCTAAAAACTGTCGCTGCTTCCTAAACCCCACCTTGGCAGCGTGTGTGCTGCGGCAGATGAAAACACCCAGTTAATACAACCATCTGCTGGAACCAAACTCTGGAAGCTTCTTTTCTCCGTGCAAACGTCTGCTACCTCCACGCTCACATATTATTAAAACAGATCCCTTCAATTTGAAACAAATGGCTCGTGAAATAAGGGCAGACGTTTCTCCGATGTTGCCCGTAGCGGGAGTAGACGGTACGATCCCAGTGTTGATGATGTGAGGCTGGGAAAGGAAGTACCTGTGTGCATGTTTCTTTCTGTTTGTGTAAAGTTCCCAGAACCATTTATTTTTTTTTAAAGTTGGCTTCAGATGGAAACATATGCTGCCCATATGAAGCCTGTTTATTTGCCATATGTGGTCAGTGCCCCCACCAAAGATATGAGCTCCTTTTCTATCTGTCTTTTTTTTTTTCTACAGTAAAAACAACCCACACCAGTCCGTTTTTGATTAAATATCTTTTGGCCTGTGGTTTTTAAGCTGTCAGAATGCCATCTTGGGAATTTCAGCTTCTGTCAGTCAGCCGTAGTTTGGAACACAATTAACCTACAGTGTGAGGGAGAGGCTTTATTAATATAAAAAGGAAGTAGGAGGAGTTTAAACAAGACATATGCTAAACATTCTGGTTGGAATGTGATGTTGCTGCTAATTTAGAACACTCTTCTAAAAGAGATTATTTTAGGCTGAATAAACAGCTAAATGAAGATCATTTCATCAATTCCTGAATCTCTACTGTTACTAAAATAACATTTGTCTTCCATAGAAACTCCAATCTGATCAGGTTTCAACCTTATTGTTGAAACCTCCACATGAGCAGTGGATAAAGTTTAAAAAAAAAAGAGAGCCACGTTCATTGGAGACATCTACAGAATCAGATTGAGGTATTAGTGGCTGATGGAGTGTGACATTAGCAAGTCTCACATTTCCATTTTTTCCCCTCCACGGTGCTCCTTTCTACAGACTCCAGGATGGAAGCCAGCAGCTGCCTTTACCAGTGCTAGCTCCTGGGTTTGGTCAAAGTCAGACTCCAACTGCCAAAAGTCCTGAAGGATGACATCAGTTACTGTAACTGCAGGCACACTCCTGGGCTGCTGTAGTCTGCGTTTCAGTTGCCAAAAGGAGAAAAAAAAGAGGAGAGGGTATCAACCTGGCCAACGTCGGTTGGACAAAATGCTTTTAGTCACTTCTGATTAGAGGGCACTGTACTTCATTTTAAAGTCTCAATTCATTATGGGCTTGGAGGCCAGCATGCTGACTCATGAATTCTCCCACACTAGGGGGAGGAAGGTACACAAGAGCAGCAAAATAGGTCATTTAAGGTCTGCTTTACTTCAGGCTACCAAAACTACCTCGGAATGAAAAAGACTTGCTCGCTGTGAAAATAAACCGGCGTTGATTCAAAGCAGGATGTTGAGGTTTGTGAAATGTATATTGGTCTGAAGTCTGGGCCACCATGGCTGTTCTCTTTTAAACCCAGAAAGTTGAGTGAAAGGTGAAACTGCTGGAGTCAGACTCTTAAAATATTTTCATCTAAATCCTTCCATTCTAGCATAGGTTGTCATTGTCACGTAATTTTGAAGGACTTCTCAAGTTCAGTTAAGATAAATATATGTTACATATTGCCATATGGTTGATTACACCATTGGTGCATTAGAAATATAGTAGAGTAGAAAATCTGCAGATACCAGAGAACTGGCTCAAAATAATGACGAGAGTCTGGAAAACTATTCCTAAAGGCCTGATTTTTAGATGAAGAATTAAGGAACTTCTCACTAAGTGTCAGATGATTTTCATTTCTGTATGGTTGGTATATTGTCATAATCATACATTAAAGACTTAACTCCACAAAGCTCCAGTCACAAACGTATTTATGGAAGCCCCAGGCTCCTGAGGTCCAAGACTTCCCAGAACACCATGCTCCACTTTAAAGGACACACATCATCGCTCTCTCTCTCTCTCTCTCTCTTTCTCTTTCTAATTAGTCTGATGCTGCATTTTTTACCCACTCATAAAATACATCTGATGATAACCACAGTTCAGTCAGTTCATATTTCACCCACCTCATTGGTATTCCTCTTGGAATTTTGCAGGAACTTAATTTCGACATTCCTGGTACAAAGTCAAATAAATCCTG
>NC_024325.1:12971110-13033287 GCF_000523025.1 Cynoglossus semilaevis
ACAAAGTCAAATAAATCCTGCTCGGCTCCAAATAAGTCTTTAGGTTCCAGTGATAATATTGTCAGACCCGGTCTGGAAGGCACACGGCAGAGTTGAGTGATGTTTCCTTGTCTCCTTGGGCATTTTTAAGAACTTGCAAGTTTGAGTCTTACACATATTTGCTTTTGCACAGATATTTAATTTTTTTTTTCCTCTGTAAAAGGAGAGAGTGAAAATTTACTTTTTAGCCTTCCAGTCAAAGAGGACTGACGGCCTGTGAGGTCACGGTCTGCAGTGTGGGACAAATTTCATCTGGAATACTTAGAAATTGCCCCATTTCCTGCCTTCTGCTTGCTTGACTTTTCCACATGGAAATGGTACACCCTAGAAATGTTAGGATTCCACACAGTCACCGCAAATGGTAAAAAAAAAACCTTCAGCTTTAGAGGCCACGCTCTCATCATTCTGCTATGTGCCTCTGCAGAAGCAAACCTGAATCTGAATCAGCATTAAAAGTAGCCATGACTGGCTGCGGTATCCCAGAAGTCAACACTGCTCCTGCATATGAAATCATTTCCTGTTGAAGATGATTTCCAGAAAAGTTGGTACAATTATCAACATATTTAACTGGAATAATGAATAAAAAAAAGTTTTCTATTGCAAATGTTGGAGCAGGAGTTAAGACTGAAAAGGTCATATGAGGTTTTTTATTCACTTGTTGAACTTGTGCAGATTAAAATGGGTAACAGTGGAAGGAGCCACAGACGTTTGGAATGATCATGGTGATGAAGTTAGAATGGAGCGCAGGTTTGATGAAGAGGGAATAAGTTGGGGTGGCCAGTATTAGGTCGATAATATCGGCCGGTCGATAGAAAACAAAAACATAGCATCTGAGTTTGACTGGCCTGCCTGCAGTCCACATGTCTAGTGGGTCATAAAAAGGAAAATCCGACAAAGATGATGACAAACTTCTGTGCAGCCTAAATTTTCATACAGCAAGAACGGGCGAACTTCTGTAACATTCACAGTGGCGTTAATAATGGATGTGTCTCGTTTGTACACTTGCCTTCCTTCCCCACACTTTCGAGCGTTCTGCAGAAATTGTATTATTTAAAATTTTCGGTAAAGAGCTTACTTCGCACGCATCTTACTCAGCTATTTGTTACTAATAAATGCAATGAAAAGGATTCGAAAATAAAGCACTTCCTGGACAAGGCTGCTTTTATTAGCATTTCTGCAACGCTTTCATTTGTACGTGCCTTTTTCTCTGGCATAACCATATTAACATTTATTGCTGCCGCAAACAGAATTTTCCCTTTGAGCAAATGGAAAAAAATAAAAAAATAGTCTCCTTTTCATCCTGCTGATGAAAAGCTGATTCCTGGCCAGAGCCTGTCTGTCCAACCATATGCCAGTCATATTAATACTGCTGGAGAGTACAGTACTTTACTTTTACAGGGTGGTTGAAAAAAAAAAAAAAGAAATAATCCCCAGTGGAGCATCTGCATTTGAATGATGCAGCTCAAGATGTGTTTAATAAATATGCAGTAACACACACCACATAAGCAGGAAATCTGGTGAAGCAGCCAAAGTCTCTCAGCCTCTCCTGCATCACTCCTCCAGCTCACGGTTCTTATCGCACCTCCCCGGTCACAACGTATTTATTCGACGCCAACAAGAGCAGACTATCAGATTGAGTAAATGCTGAGAAGTAGCATCTATTATTTTCAATTACACTGTGTTTACTCTTGTCAACATCACAAAGTTATTAATACAATGAGGACATTCAGAGACACCAAGAGACAGCACCCTCCTCCACCCCCACCTCCGTACACTAAAGTTTTCCCGGGGATAATGTGTACACATATTTGTAAATGGACAGAGTTTACAAGTTGTCAGAGGACGTGTCACCACAAAGTTACATCTAGAAACTGTGTTTTAGTTCAGTGAACTTTTTTAAAGGAGCTGATTTTTCCTTTAAAACACAGAGTCTGTCCTAAACCTTATACTGTAGAGACTTGACAAAGACTTGGCCTTGACTTCTCATGTCACTCACATGGTGCCTCAAATCGACAAAGACATGACTTGGACGTGACCGACGGGGATCTTGAGTTACTTGGACGAGGACAAAGACATGACTTGGACGTGACCGATGGGGATCTTGAGTTACTTGGACGAGGACTTTGAATTCTAGCGACTATTTACAACTAGAAGTTAACTTACGACTTGACATAATCTTTCTTTTAATGGATTTATTGGATTCTGATTTATTACCGTGAGTATTGCATCTCCTGACGGGCGTACTTTGCTGACTCTTACTACAAATCTGGGAGCTGCAGTCCGACATGGACTTGCCTGTAGGACTTCTCCTCTAGTGACTCAGAATTTAAGTTTTTTTTTTTTGAGTTTCCAGTTCCTACAGACATTCTAGTTAGTCTGGACTTGACTTGAATCACCTTTACTGTCCTTTAGACTGTGACTTCCCTCTTAGTCTCTGACTTGACTCTGAATGTTATCAAGTCACTGAGTCATGGTAACTCAATTCCGACTCAAATTCAGCCAAAATCAAAGTCAGTTCTTTTCTTTTCTAGAAACTTTGATCACAGAAGCTTGTCTCTGACTTGTCTTGAACTCCTCTATTAAACCTTTGAATATGACCCCCACCTTAGGCAATACTCTTGGACTCACCTGAAACATCTCGTCAGTCAAAAGTGAATGAAGAAATGGTTTGGTAATCTCTCCATAACTGTCGTCTGAGGAGCTGCCTGGTTTTTAGTCCTTTAACCACAGTTTTCTGCACATTTGCTTTGCACAGTGACAAATGATGTGAAAGAGCATTTTAATAAGCTCTAGGCTGAAAATAGGGAACGGATCTTTCAGAGCATCAGCGCTGGCTTTCCTGTGATCTATCGTCACGCTCGCTGTTTTCTCTCCCAGCTTACATTTGCAATGCAATCTAAGATCTGCGCCGTACATCATATCTCTGCCGCCGGTGTGTGTGTGTGTGTGATATTGCTGTGTTTACATCCTGACATTCCGCCTTTAACTGCACAGCGGCAGCGCAGATATATCACACCTCCATCCACTCAGGGTGTTACCTCTGGCCTCCCTCTGTCCTTGATGGTTGAGCGGCTCCTTAAACGCTAATTTATTTGTTGTTCACTTGTCACTTTCCTTCGTCATCAACTCTGTGTTTTTACCGCCGGCGATAGCTCTTCTGCTCACCGTCGTTTTATAGAAGACGGATGTTGTAGAAGTGGAGAGTAATCCTTTCAGCATATCTGAGATAAAGGTTTTTTTTTCTAGTCCATTTTGCTGATTCATGCGATTCGTAGTGTGGAAAAGATGAAAGCGTAGACGCCGTTTAACAAGAGACATCTTAATATTTTCATAGGTTTAAATTTACACCGTTTTTATTTTGTGGTTGGTGAAATAAAATAATATAATGGATGTTTATCTAAGGAGAGGAGTGTCTGGGACGGGATGTTTTCTCACAAGTGTGCCAGGTCTGTTCAGCTGGTAATGGCTGATGAATTAGGTTTAATAAAGAGGGGATAGAACCTTTAGTGCTGTAGAACCTAGAGATGAGAACAGGCGGCATGTGAAATGTCTGTAATTTCAATTTTTTAGTTGCGCCTCTGCAGTTTATAAATGAAATTTGAACCATACGTCTTACGGTGAGTAAAAAGACAACATATTGGAGTTATTATTGGAGTTACACCAAAAAGAAAACACAAACTAAAATTAAATTATTATATTTTAATTTTATTAATTATCAAATTTCCATAACCTTCCGATGGCATTTTGCAGAATTTGTATTGGCCTCATAAAAAATGATCATTTCCAAGTCAGATTCTAACAGAAAAATAACACTGAAGTACAGCAGGAAAGCGTTCTTGTCCCAGATGTTTTTATCTTTTCCTGAAACACTAAACTACACAGTTCCACTATAAATGTCAGTGACATCCGAGGTCAGCTGACTTCTCCTGACCCTGATTCCCTTGCCGTTTTATGAGGTCACAGTTAGACGGCGTTTACAGCCAGGACTCTACATAGAAGCATTGATTTGTCATCTTTTTAAAACAACACCTCCATGAATGTCTGGGTTTTTTTCCTCTTTTTTTGGAAGAAGACATAAACATCAGATTCCCCCTTTGTGATACAAGTGCTATTGATGAGTGAGGGGAGTAAAGGAAACAGTGCCTGGCTGTGAATACCACCAATTTAACGAATGAATCCCTTCAATGCAACATATATTAAAGCTTTTCTCCCGAGGCCTGGGCTTTCAGGCTGTGATAATCACTTAATATGCGAGCCTCAGGCCAAGCCACGAGCACAGTGATCACAGATTATTAACCAGGCTGGTAATGAGTTTATTCCCCACAAAGTGCTTATCCCTCTCCTCCTGTCTTTGTGGGTCTGGTCATAGACATGAATAAGATCTCCAGGCGATGCATAAAAAACTCTGCTTTGTGCAGCAAATTTTTTTTTTTTGGTTTCATAATTCATCAAAAACAGACAACAGCCTGCCTATGGGATTCTGGGAGGAAGTGATGAACTTGACTCTCATTTGACAGCATCCAAGGGTAAATAACGCTCCCCCTGTGACAACAGGAAGCTCCTCATGTTGCTCCTCCAGTTGTCTCATTATTATGGAGAGGGCAGGAGAGGTGGGGGGGGGGGGGCGCCCAGCGGGGCTCACTGGAGGAGCAAAGACGTACTGTAGAGTCACCCAGGCGATGCTTGTGTTTGCTTTAGGAATGTAGAGATCACTCCCACCTCGCACTCACCCCTAAACCACCAGCATCGAGGGAGGACCCAGCTGTCATTTGTAATCTCTTATAGCTGCAGTATACTTTATACTCAGCAAACAAGGGAGAGCTGCTCTTAGCATATGTAGAGACTAATTATCCCACTGACACCTGAACACATCATGTCAACATCTAATTCTCCGAGTCACAATCAGACCTTATTTAATCACTTTTCATCCCTCCATGAGGCATTAAGAATGTTAATGTGGTGCAGGTGTGTCTAAGATATGGCCCTGGGACCATCCTGGGTTCCCAAACTGATTTCATAAGGACACAAATACCTTAATGAAGATGAAGAAAAAATGGATGAAAGAATGAAGAAAGTAAATAGTAATAATAAATAATCCACACATCAGATATCTTTAGCCACAAACTTGAATTGGCATTTTTTTTTTGGATAATAGTTGTTTGACTCATAATTGCTGGCTAAATATTATGACTAGGCTAAGTTTTAGCAGTTTTTTTTCTAACTTTTAATCTACTTTTGGCTTATCTGCATGTGGTAAATAGAAATCATTTTTTTATTTCAAAGCTAAATGTCATTCTGGTAATTTCCGGTAATTTTTTTTCTTCAAACTAATTATATATTTTTTTTATTTTTTCAGTTTTTCAGGTGTCAGACTTTTTGTTAATGATTTCCTTTCTTCCTGCAACTCAAATTCATTCTTGTTGCTTTTTCTGACTCAGTGTTATATCGACTTTGGCAAGTCATGTTTGGATTGAATCAGTGCTGCAGCCAGCCTGAGTGTATGGGACCGTCTTGGGTCAAATTTTGGGAGGTTTTCTGTTGGAATTACAGACTTTCCCGCAGGTCAGTATAGTACCGTGGTAACTACATGCATGCCAGTTAAAACACAAACACGCTCGGTACCAATGCAGTCCAAAGAAAACCCATGTGTGAAACTGACAGAAACAATCAAGTATCCACTCTGTTTTAGGAACACAAGTTGTAAAACATCCTGGAAATGAAAGCCATCCTGCTGTAATGTCAAACTGACTTTAAAGTTTAATAGATCTGGTCTACGTTTGGCTGTTGGGATGTCACGCTTCATTAATATTTTCACGTTTGGAAACTGATTGATTTTTGTAACCGGCTGTAGTTCAACAACTGTAGCCAATGCAACAGTAGGATCTCAGAGATTCAGTGTTCAAACGAGCGACGGGGAGACGGAACGTTTAGTTGCACAGGCAGCGGAAATTAAGCAGAATGATTCAGTCTGGTGGGCACACAGGAAAATCCCATCATGTGAAACTGCTGACCCACATTTTTACAAATGGACTATTTTTGGGTTAATGATGCTTTTTTTTCTCCTGCGTCTGAACATTTAGCTCATGTCACTGAGCCAATTAATTAGTTTGCACACAAACAGCCACTTTCTGAGTACATTACATTAAAATATCCACAGCTCTAATGATGCTCAAGTTATCATTTCACACTTTCTACCGAAAACAGTTGAGAGAAATTATTGCTGTAACTCAATTTCTTTCAAGAAAAAAAACATCTAGATATTCTGATGTTACTTCTAGTTCTTCACTTAGCATATTAACTGGTCACAGGTTGAGATTTTGCTAACGACAACGTACAAAAGCATCAACCAAAGGCTTTTGGATTACCGTGTTTTTATGCTAGCTCTCAGACTGCTAACCATGCTAATTAATTAGCATTCAAAAACATTCACATTAGCATAAAAACTAGCTCACAGAACACATAAAAAAATAGTTCTGAGCCAAGCAATAAATATTAAAATTTTAGACAATGTTAAGTAAGAAACCACTATTATCACTTTGCTAACATTTAGCTACCGTTGTAAATTGTATACACAACTAATTGTTATGTCTTTCCTTACTTGTCATTGTCTTTTAAACAAAATTGCAAAATGAGAAAAAATAGTTACACTAACAGTTTAGACATATAATATCAAGGCTATTTGCCATTGTCTTTTAAACAAAATTGCAAAATATATAAAAGGTTGTGTTAGTGACACTGTTGCTAGCATTGTTAGCATTGTTGCTAACTAGAAAACCACAAATGAGATAAGGAGTAGATGGATTTCTGTGGCCCGTAGTCTTGACACCAAATGTGGTACATCATATTAATGTAAACATACAGCAGCTGACTGAAAACTCATTGTACTCTTTGACCCACTTCAACAAAAAATTACTTTCCCTCCATAATTAGCTGAGCTGTCGAAAAGGTGCAGATAAATCCACGACCTGTTACTTAAACTACAGTGTTTCTTACAAGAGTGAAGGAGGAAGACCCTCGGTGGATGGCTTTTGTCAGCGTCTTCATTAGTGGAGCTGATGCTGCGTTCGCTGCTCTGACCGAGCTGTCACAGCCGCTGCGGTGCTGTACGGAGACAGAAGGACCAGATTGACCCGGGATTTTTTCGGTACCTTGGCTGCGGCGGCTTTAATGGTGGTAGCTGTACCTCTTGAAGATGTACACCGGTGTCAGAGCGGTGCAGCAGGGTGAGAACATATGCTCGTCTGTCACCCTGCTGCAGTGCTGCCGCTCTCCTGCTCGTGTCATCATTAACAGTCCAGGAGGACGCTGGTACACTTCACACTGTGACTGCATATATCACGCCTTCAGCAGCTCATAAATCACTCATAATTATCTCGCCGAGCTATTTTTAAGACAAGAGACTTTCTCATGTCCTCAACAGCCGCTCAGCATTTCTTTACTGCAGCTTTTTCTGCAATGCTGCAGCAAAGTACAAATACATCATCATCATCATCATCGTCACTGCCTTTGAGGGAATTTTAGTAGCTTTTCTGGAATTCCTGCTCTCATCATCATCATCATCATCGTCGTCACTGCCTTTGAGGGTATTTTAGCAGCGTTTCTGGAATTCCTGCTCACTTTTTGAGACCTATTATAGCTTTGTTTTGTTGCACAGTCACTGCCCATTTAATATGTCATTGTACGAGTGGGTTTTCCCTCTGTGTACTTACAATGCTCAATTATAAATTCATTTGGACCAGGTTTTCAAACCATGAAAGTCAGTTTGTTCCAGACTGTTCTGGTGGTGAATAAAAAGAAGCTCACCTCTAAGCATATGAATGCTTTACAAACTCAATTCAATGTTAGCCTTAGCCCAACACACCTATTAGTTGTACATGGGTCTATTTGAATAGATGGGTTGCATCTGCCTAAACTCTTAGTTGTATGGAATTGAATGTAATAAGGTAACACGTTATTTCCCTATAGTCTAGAGCTGTATTTCAATTTTTTTATTTTTTTTTCTGGGGACCCAAATTTTAAAAGTCACAAACCTTTGCGACTCAAGTAATTGCCATTATTCAAAAACTCTACAGCATCGCTCTATATTGTAATTTTTGGTAGTAACGTTACGTAGTTTTGCAAATTCTGACAGTATGCAGCTCTGAAGCGTCTGACATTTGACGTGGTCGTATACGTACAGCAGACCGGAGTGGTCACAACAACAGAAGCAGACAGTAGTTCAGTGACAAACAGAAGTGCCCGAGTGTTTAACCTCCCTGACCTTCCCTGTTCCTCGACTTGACCTGCACTAAAGAGTGAGTCAAGTCTCACAGGAATTAATCCTTCACACTGGTGTGTCCTCCGTGGGAAACACAGCAGTTGGAGTAGTTCAGCAAGTGTCAAAGACCTCCATCAGGATCCATACACCCTGACTGATTTCCCATGATGCTCCATTATTAGCCAAGGCTTTTGCTGTTATTGTTGTTGTCATCGTCCTGGTTGTTTCTCTCTGAGTTCACTTTCTTTACATAATGCTGAACGTTTATTATGCAACTATTGATCAGGAGGCTCCAAATGAAACTGCCCACTCTTTGGTAATCAGCACATTTTAATGCTGCATGTACAACATTACCAGAGCTTTTTACCAGAGCTGCTGATGCTGAGAAATGGAAACACCGCAGGACTAACCGTGGAACTCCACGCCACAGTGCAATCACGTTTTTATTTCAGTTTCCATTAAAGCCGGCATTAAAACAAACTGAACCAAATCAGCCACAGAGAAATCGTCTTTTAAGCCAACTCTATTAACACAGGCAGGCACCGGTACCGATTACATCTCCCTGTAAACTCATCAGATGCCCAAATCAACACAAAACATTGTTTCTCTGAAGTGGTTTTAACTTGACTTTGTTTCTAGATCATTCCCAGCTCTGTTGCCAGGGCATTACATTTATCTCTCATGAACCTGCGTTAGAAAATGTATAACTTGGGCAGAGTTTTTATTGGTCAGTTGTAGAGTGGTCCTTTTATGGACACAGAGTCAGTAAGTGACGAAGCAGTGTGTGAAAGCACCTCCTGATGCCATTTACCCTGAGATTGGAACTGGTGGAAATTGAACTTGGAACCCTCTGTCTGCAGATAGGAATCTAAAACTGGCATTCCTTGGTGAAGTTTGAACTCATATGGGAAATTATCCTGTTCCACTTAACTTGTCTTAAAAATCCTGTATTTATCACTAATATAGTTTTTGTGACAGTGTCAGTCAGAACAACTAATAGCCCCTCCAGTTGGTGGCAGCAGATGGCTATTTATACTGAGAAAAAAAGAGAGACTCAGAAATGTTAAAAAAAAGTCTTTCTTCAATTCCTGCCCATTTAACTGTTTTTGTTCAACTAAATAGGATCAGTTTTCAGACTGAATTAATTGAAACAAATGATTATATTTGAGTGTATGATTATATTTCCTTACATACAGTATACTTGATATATCTGTGAAGTGGTGCAGCATGAGATTGTTCCACTGATTCAAAAAAAAAAAAGATGCAACAATGAGTTAAACTATCAGTCCATTCTTGTTTTTCCCGAGCGAACGAGTGAAGCTGTCCGTCACATGACCACTCCTTGGACACGTCGTTTTCTGTCATTCCTCATTTAAACTGAACACATTTAATTTCCAAATCATGTAATTTATCATAAACACACCTGACCCCCGGCTGGCAATGTAATAATGAATCAATAACTTGGTCATCCGTGACCAGAGCTTTGACAACGCCGCAGGGATGGTTATTGTCGGCAGTGGATTACAGGTTGTCAAACACGGCTCCTGAATTAGAGTTGATCAGAGACATGAGACCTGTCTGTGCTCTGGAGGCTCCGTCACTGCTGGGCTGTAATCTCCACTGTCACCATTGATGTTATTATTAAGAAGAAGTCTTATACTGCTGGGAGAGTCTCTGGTTTCCTGTAGACACTTGTGTTTAAAGTCTGGTCTGGGGGCCAATCAGTGCACATGGACAGTTAAGCAAATGTCTGTTTCTCCCTGGGTTTGTATTCTTTGATGTTTTACCTTTTTGTTATTAAAATATTTTGGAAGATTTTCGAGGGAGTAATTTCAGTCGCAAATACTCGCCTGGAAGATGTTCCACCTCTAATCCTTTATATTTCCCTTGTATATTTCCCTCATTGTAGCTTAGTTTTAGGCAATTCTAACGAATTGCTGAAGCTTTTTTCTAAGCTTTTGCTCAATGAATCACAACAGTAAAGTTTTAACATATTTTTTGATATTTTTTAATTGGTGATTCCTTTGTTGTTTTGTTTTGTTTTTTTTACAGCTTTCTGTGACCTCTTGTTATATATTTAATAGTTGCTATATTTCATTAGCTGGATGGTTTCAGTTTACTTTTTTACCCAGATAAGATTATACGTACATACCAGATACAACGTGTATGATGTACAATGAATGCATAGTCTATATTTCAGTGAGTTGTTTACTAAAGTAATTATGGTCTAAAATACCACAGAGACATGCGAATATTCTAACAATAGCAAAGACATTTCAGTGATGTTAATGGAAGTCTCACCCACTCCCACTGCCAACCATAGTGATTATTTACAACAACAACAAAAAAAAACCCACGGTCAACAGCAACACTCCAGAGGGAACATGTTGTCGCCGAACAAATGAGATTCTGCGTCTGAGCGATGGGATCATGAAGCTTGAAGCTGTTTGTCATCTCCTTATTTGTACTCCACGGCTTCCTCCGATATGTGCAATTGCAAAGGAAGTGGTCACGTAGGAACAGAGGCCGACAATGGCGACTTTCTGTCAGAGATGAGATTCAAAAAAAAAAAAAAAAAAAAACGGGGATAAAGAAAACTCAGAGAGCAGATAAAGGGAAGGTTGAGGTTTTTCATCGTGGCCTTAAATCTCAGTGTTCCTCAGCCCCTCTGGCCGAAGGTGCTGCTTTTTTAACCCCTCATCTTCGTCTTTGTTTTCTTCTCAAGCTTGTTTATAGTCTCTCACATTAAGCGGCTCATTCTTTTCTTCCCTCCACATCTTCTTTCACGCCGCAGAACATTTGTCACCGGGAGCAGGATGTGCACGGTCTCACACAGGCTCTGATGATCCAGCTTTACACTGTGTGGTTGTCGGTGGATGTGATGCCCAACAGAGAGCGACAAAATAGTATATTTGTTCATAAAGTGTGAGCGTGAGTGGAACATTTGGCTTGGCGTCGAGGAGAAGAAAACAAATGTGCGACGGTCCTAAATTGCATATACAGACACAGTCAATTGAACAAAGATGTTTTTGCATCTGCCGTTTTGTTTCCAGTGAATGTGATGCTAAAAACAGCTGTTTCTGTATTAGACTGATGTTTCCCCCCTCTTAGCTAAAAGATCTTAACATCTGGTTCCAGCAAAAAAGAAAGAAAAAAAACTATTCTTTAAAAACTATTTAAAGAATCTCATTTGTATCATTGTGTTTGCAGTTGTTTTTGGAGGAGGAAATTTATACAATTGTTCAACGGGGTACGTCATTAGAAAGGCTACATTATTATAATAAAAATCATGATTTCATATTAAAAGTAAGGAAAAATGAATGTAGCAGAAAAGTCACTAACAATTTTGCAACTGATTAAAAACCTCTGTTAGGAAATAATAACAATTTTGCAACTGATTAAAAACCTCTAGGAAATAATAAAAAAAGTAATTAAACCATTTATTTTTCAGAGAAATTTATTTTCTTTTTACTTTTGTTTTACTGTTTTTACTTGATCATCTGTCCATAATAGACACAACTACTCAGAACAACTCTCTGCTGTACACTCTGTCTCCCCCTCTTCCTCCCTTCATCCCTCACCCATGTTAGTGTTGGAGGTGGGGCACCACTGCCTCTGTAGCATCTGTCTCTGCTAACATTTGGAGAGTCTCTCTCTGCACCCCACTGCCCGCCGGCCCCCCTGACCTCCCCCTCTCTTTCGTTCTCTCTCCCTCGTTCTCTCATCCCCTGTATCTTTTTCTTTCTCTCCCATTGATCCTGTTTCTTGTCACAGATCCAGCTCAGCTTAAACTCTCACTCACACAAACACGCAGCCACTTCATCACCCGTCCTCCACCTGCGTCCGTCAGCAGATTCCACCTTCCCCCTGCCCATCACGACTGGAATGATGCTGCAAAGCTGCTCCAGAAAAAAAAAAAAAAAGTTTCAAAGGAAGGGAAAAAAATGAACACCATATAAACTGAAACACAGACACGTTCAGTCAAACAAATTTATTGGAGTCCAGTGATGGATATACAATTAAAAAATTGTATATTTTTCAATTAAATTTCATAATTTTTTTTGTTACTTTTGTTGCAGTTTCTTCATCAATTCATTAATTTCTTCCCATCACTTGATTTATTTCAGGAGAAGGGGGACGGGCGTGAAGCCAGTCAAGGCAGATATAGTGAGGGCGGGGCTACAACCATTCACACTCACATTTACACCCACAGTCAACTGTCGATATTTCACTGGGAGAACGTGCAGATACATTCAACAAACCATCACTTAAATCTGGGGATCAGACTGCTGACCTTCTTGCTGTAAGGCAGGAGCACTGACCACTTTTCCACTGTGTGACCCACTTTTTTTCTAGATATTTTTTAAGGAAGGTCCTTGTATTTGTGCATTTCTTTCCTAGTAAGAATTTATTTTACTTTTTTCTTTTTTTGCAGATTTTGTTCTATAAAACTTCTAGTTCTAGTGACCCAACCATTGTCTGTTTGGTTTCATTATGTTAAATATATATTGATGGTATTAGCGTTGTGGTTAGGGTCATTGTTGTGCGAAAACTTGATCCTTCCAAGAAACTGCTACTGTTGGATCAAAATACAGCCCCGGACCATAACAGAGCCACAGCCATGTTTTTTTTTTAACCCAAATATATCAAGGGTCATTGATATAATTTTTTTCTGATGGTATTTTCAAATAGAGATGACATTTCCAAACAAATTATGTTGATGGTTTTTTTTTTCTTTTTTCTTTAGAATGTATTTATATTTACCTTCAAAGAGATCAATTTTCAGCCCCCGTCACTTTGATATCCTCGCACTGTGATCATTTCTGACACAGCTTCATGGAACTATTGATGGATGAAGTGTCAGGAAGATTTCCTACATGTTTTTTTTATTATTATTATTATTTCTATGAGAACCACCTGGAGAGCAGGTTTATTAGAAACAGACAAATCTTATTGTCTTGTCACATCAATTTCAAATGAATATATTACATTACATTACCTCCGTACAGACGGTGACAACAGTTCCTGGAGACTTTATTTTTGGCATCAGGCTCATTTAAAATCCTGCCACTGGAACAGTACTCTAACCTTGCCTCAAAGTCCTAAGAAAGTGTCCTCACCCCCTACCTTTGGAATCACCATCCTGTCAGTGACTAAAGCTCCGGTCTTTAGTGGCAGTTCTGTGACAGGTGAATCTTTGTGAGAATCAGAGTGAATGTTTATTCCCAGTGACTGATCTGTCTGACAACCAACATGTGCATGCTTTTATTTATTTCTTTTTTGACGTCTGGCATGAACCTGTCCTCTGGTCCTTCAGACCTGTCTTTGAGTGCAGCCAGGCATGTTTTTTTTTTTCAGCCGTCTGTGGTGGGCAACGGTAGGTCCGACGGTAGGGAGCATGTCCTCTACTGGAGGGAGAATGTCAACAGGTTTATTTTAAGGTCCTGTCCTGACTTTTCTTAAATCAAAATTAAGAAAGAAAAATATTTTTAAAAAATATAGTGAAGTTATAAATAATATATATAATATAACATTAAAAGCAATATAAAATAAATAATAAAATTATATATATTATTGTTAATCATTGAAATTTAAAGTTGAAAATAAATATAATAAAAAAGTATAAAAAAATAAATATGAGAAAATGTAAAGATTTCTCTTACTTCACAACTGTTTACATTATTTCAATAAAAAATAAATAGAAAATGACATAAACTTTCATGTATTTAATTGTTGTCCGTAAATTCGTAAATCAAAGAGTGCACTCTAACATTTTTGGACACAAGTAAAAATAAATGATTTTCGATAGTCCAGGCATGCAGTGCTCATGTTGACGCCTGCAGCAGCTCGCCTCCAGCAGAGAAGAGTGGGTTACAGAAGCCTGGTGTAAACTCCCTTTTTTAACTCACTCCACACTCCAGCTGACATAAGTTGACACATTTATATCTATTTGATCAAGTCAAGTCAAGACTTTAATAATGTTATTATTCTTCCTCCAAAGCAAAAAAAAAAAGAGGAAGTGAAATCCGTTGGGTTAGCAGAAGAAGGGAGAAGTTAACATGTCGCGTTGGTTCCTCAGCATTAGGAGAACATGCTGTGCTGTTCCTTGTAGACCTCGGAATAAAGGGAGTTGGGAGGATTTCTGGTTCCAAATGTTCTTTTACTCAGTTAGATTTAAACTGTCAGAGCGCTGCGTCGTCTCTCCAGTGGTTTCATGACCAAACTTCCTGCTTTAAGATGAATGGAAACTCTTTCTTTTGTCATATGAGCAGATTTGTTTTAAGAAAGTTTGAAGAGCCAACATTAGCTGTGGTATTCCTTCATAATATCCAGAAGTCCTGCGTGAATGAACTTCACTTATTTTGTAGTTGTGGTTTTCTTTATACTCTACAACCTGTTAGTTACTATTCAGTACTTCAGTTTATTCAACAGAACTGTGGTCAATGTGATGGAGACATAAAATCCGATGTTTTTATGACCGGATGATTCCATAGTGATCATCATTGGTCCAGTCCTTGTGTAATTTCTGCTTATCTTTGGCTTTTCTCTGCGCTGCATCCTAATCATTGGCTTCAACCTTGGATTAAAACCATTGCTTTAGCTTGTGTTTTACAAATTCCATGTAGTTTCTCTCTTTTTCACGTGTGTGTTATATTGTAATGTTTGTGGCCTTAATATAAAATATATACAATGTTCCCTTTGGACATCAGGTTAATCCAGGATTAAGGATTCTTGCAGAGCTGGCCTTCAGAAGATACCTCACCATATTCCTCCAAAATGCTTCTTTTTACCAGAGAGACAATGAGTCGAATCTTCTTCATAGATTTTAATCCTGCAGCCTTTGTGTTGTAGAACTAGGACGGTGTTCCTTGGGGTCTTGGTCTCTCCATTTATTTTCCACCTACTGTACGTTACGTATTTAAAAAATAAACAGTGACAGCCGTGCAGCCCCTACAAGACACTGTGTGCCCAGTAAATCTGAAAGAACCCATTGTTTTTTTAGCTTTAATACAAACTCTGTGAGCCCCTCAGTGTTAACACACCTCACTGGGTCTGGCAGTGGTGAAAAGCTGCAGAAATCACCTTTTTTTTTCTCCGCCTCATGCAGCAGTCCTCCCAGGGAACGGCTGGAAGCAGCGACAAACAGAGGGTGGGCTGCAGCACCGGCAGCATCCAGGCTAATGGCCCGAAGAGAAGTTTTTAGAGAAAAAAAAAAACCAAACATTTAAATCATAAAAAGAGTGTGCTGGACGCTCTGTTGTCCAGGCTCTTGGATGTGTTTGTAAAAATTTGCCACTGCAGTAGTTGTCACTGACATGACAGCTTTTTCCTCCCAGGGGTTAAACATCATTCATATTCATGAGCGCCGAGCTACACGGCTACTGGGAGCTCAGCGCTCTGTGAAAACAACCAGCAGGCTTTTTTAAGGACAAACTTGTTTCCTGTTCAACATTTTTGACAGAATGGCATCTCTCTCTCTCTCATTTTTTTTCTCCCCAACTGACACAAACCCTCATTTTCAGCTTCCAAATAATCAACAGCCAAACAACTGCATTAACAGGGAGGTTGGATCGATTCAGAGCTGAAGTCCGTCCGTCTCCAAATTCATTTACCTGAACGTCATGTCCTCTGCAGGGACACGATATTAACTGTTGTTACTGACTATTCAGTGTAGCCTCTTTATCTTTAGAGCCGCAAATGCATCTTCTCCTCTCATGTGTCCTTCATACTAACCCAACAACATTACGTGTTCATTTGGCAATCTAGTGTGCTTTTAGTTCTATTTCTACTGTTGAACTTAGAAGACTGAGAACAAGTAAAAAAAAAACCTCCAACTAAAACCATATATACTACAGATCAGGCCCGATTTATTCAAATACTGTTGATCCAGTAACCTGACTCAATATAGACTTTTCACTAAAGCCAGCTGTGCACCGGTCGGTCAGTGTGATGTATTTTCCTGTGGTAGTTCAGTGTCCCATTGGCCACTTTTTTATTGAATTATGTGTATATGGAAATAGTTCCATTTAAGAAAAGTGAGACATTGTTGACTGGAAAGTTGTTAAAGCTCTGCTCACTTTCTGTCAAATGCAGACAATTTTATTTAAATATTCAGACTGAATATGGTTTCAAATACAACGAACTGTGGCTGCGTTTCACAAATGGTCTAAATTCAAAGTATTAAGGTAATAAAGTGAAATTATTTTCCTTAAAATTCCAGAGGTTTTACTTAATAGAATGATGTCTGATTTCCAGGACTCTCAGACAGTGTAATTTCTTCTTCCAGTAAACGATTGAACATTTACTGTAAATGTACATTAAATAGTCCAGCACAGACTCGGCAGAGTGGAAAATAGAACTTTTTTATGCTCTAAATGATTTGAAATGGCAACAGATTTTACTCCAACAATGACATTAGTGCAGTTTCTACATTTTTTTTAAAAAAAAGCTAATATGTGACGTTAAAGGAGTAGTCCGTGTATTAACACCGTGTGCGTAGAACGGCTGAATTCAATAATTTACAGCAAAATTACTCTTCAGAAGGGAGATGTGAATAATTCAGTGTATTATGACTTTAAAGAACTATCAGCTGCATACGGAATAGACTCAGGTTATGATTAATTCAACATCTGGATTAATAGTCAGGGAGTCGCTTCGTATCTGCCGTTCAATTACCCCGTTTTTCCCCTTACTTTCCAAAGAGGAGCGAGGAGGAAAGCGGAGTATTTCCAGTCCCATTCTTCCAGGCTCGGTGCCAGTTCACTTGCTGTGCCGCAGCTTCAAGTGTGGGACTCTGACTTTTGTGGGTGAAGGCCCAGCACAGCCAGTGCACTCTGCTGTTATGCAGTTAAGATAATTGAAGGAGACAAGTCTAGTGTGGCTGCCCATAATCACTTGAAAATGTGGACGGGGATAGCGATCACAGCCACCTCGGCAGGAGAGCTGCGGTTCGAAGAGAAGCGGCGCTGAAGCCGGAAGAGTGATATAATGAAAATGTACACAGGGAGAGGAATCTAATCGGAAAGGTCAGGGAGCTGGAATTGTGGCCACAAAGGTCAGAAATTTCCATCAGCATCCTGATTGGAGGAAGAGGCCGGCGCTTCACCCAACTCCAAACCAGTGCTGATCGCCTCAAGCTGTTGCCTTTGAGCAAGGCTTTTAACATTCAAGTGTGCTGCTGGAGTGATGTGAACTGTCTTGTCTGAGATCTAAATCTTAATGGTTTAAAATATGAGAATGGGATTTAGGGGATTCAGCGCCTGAGATCCAGTGGTGGCGTAAAGGTGACAGAGGTATTATTTCATCTGGAAATTAGTATTTTATTTAATACATCAAACCATCATATAATACATGTTACACATGTTATCACAGCGAAAAAAAAGATTATATAACTAATAATTTAATTACAAAAATAAGAAAAAAATATGTCCAATATATATTTAATGGTTAAAAGTAATTTTTTGTTTGTTGAGAAATAAAAAATATGTATACTTCAAAATATATAATGAACACAATTTCTGCTCCGGTAGTATGAAAGCAGTTTTCCTATCATTTAATATTTTATATTTTTATGAATATATATTTATAAATACTCTACCTACACTCGATGTGTATACACATATATGTCTCTTTCTATACATATGTTTACACTAGAAAGTGTACATGTATAAATACACATATACTGTACATACATATTTATATATATTGAATATATATATGTGTGTTTTAGATTCAGCAAAAACTTTATATATATTGAATATATATATGTGTTTTAGATTCAGCAAAAAGTTGCATATTTTACTGCAGTAACTTCAGTATTAAATGAAAAATATTAAAACTGAACTGAAATAAAACCTGCATTAGAAAATCAAACATGAGACACAGATACTACTCGACTCGTACTTGTACTGAAGTATCTCGTTGTATCACTGTTTTCATTTCATAAGCCACAAAACTCCATTCCTCACTAATTTCCTGTTTCCATATCATATAGTTTGGTTACGTTCTCTTTCCTCCATATGAGTAAAAAAACACCTCAGCTCAGAGTTTCCTGCACACAGCGCCAATATAAAGATATTATATTCACAATGTGACGTTGTGTTGAGATTGGCCAAGACAGCGATTGTAAACCAAGGCACCGGTCACTAACGTTCATCCAACGGCTCTTTGAAAAGATTCTAGAGAAAATACTTCAGTGATGTTGATTCAACATAATCCATCCCTGTATGTTATAATGATTCAATCAGCAACTCAGAAATAAGAGGCTGAGACTAATTCACCAGTGTCTGAACAGTGTGATGAGAACGCCTCCCCGGCTGTTTCTGAAAATATAGGATCGGTGCCGTGTGATGGACACTATTGACCGCGGTAAGGATTGCATTCATGTCGCAAAAATTAGGCTGTCGGATTAGATTTTTACACTCATCAACACTTCAACGCTTCCATTCAGCCAGACAGACAGTCGGCGTGTGACGCCCGCAGTGTAATTAGTGATGGAGTACTTTCCCACTTTACCAAATGGAGCGCCTGATACTTTCCAAGGTCACTGCACTAGCTGCCATCTGTGACTTTTTGAGAGTGTGTGTGTGTGTGTTAGCGAGAGAGAGAGTATGAACACAAATCACATTTCAATCAACTTTTTTTATGCGTTACTTATTAGGAAATTGTGACATTATTTCCTGTTTTTTTATTTTATTATATATATTTTTTTTACTATTTCAGGTGGGTTTTTTTTTTCATTTCAGGCAGTGACATTTCTCACAAAAATATCTCCTGCAGAATTTTGATGTATTGTTTCCTCTGATTGTTCTGTTAAAAAAAAACATTAGATACTAAACACATAATTTTACTGTAAAAACAATGTGATACATATCCTGATTGTTATTATTTCAATATTTTTTGTCTACAGGAAATCTAAGGTTTTTGCGTTTATAGGTATTGCGTCTTGAGTTTATATTGGTGCCTGTAATACAGTACAACATTTCTTTTATGATAAGACAAATGCAGTACAACGAAATATTTCTTTCACAATACAAGTATGCAACTCTACATCATCATTCTCTCTTTCTTCTCTTTTCATGTCACAAATCCTCTTAAATTCCTCCACTGAATGACTTCCACAATGGACTCTATTCTCTTTGTGTGTCACATGTAGGTCACTTTCAGCTAACTGACCACATCGACCACTCTGACTGGCGACGGGAGAACTGTTCCATTTTCTGGCCGTGTGGTTAGGAGTTGACAGATTCAGTCTGACACGTTGGTTTGAAACAGAATCCCAGAGGCGAGAACAAAGCTCTGCTATATTTGTTTGTCTGCCTTTAAAGATTCAGCGGTAAAAGACCAAAAACACATGACTGTTAGGTCCGTGTGTTTGATATTGTTTATTTTTAAAGTCTTGATTTTCACTGGAAGTATACAACAGAAGCCTCCGCAGTCATAGTTTATACGATGCTGTGTGAGAATTCTAGATTGTTCTTTCAACATTTGGCAGCTGCCTCTCCCTCGACTCCTCCCCTGGTACACCAGCCTCTTCACGTCCTTCGTATCCGTCCTGGATACCTCTCCCGGGTCTTTCTTTTTTCCAGTCCAACAAACCCACTGTCTTTCTAGGCCACATTATACTTGACCTTGACTCCCTAACTAGCACTAAGTACAGAACCTCAATTCAAAGATGAATGACCTCAAACCAAGGTATCTCAATATCATTGCATTGCATAGCTACTTGTTTGGTAGAAAAAAAAAAGACATTTATATGTATTGGACTATCAAAGACAGATAAACATTAGAGTATCATCTGTATAAAACCTTATTTGGCTCAATAATAAATAACATGTTAATAGCATTCAGAGCCATAGATCTAGAAGATGACAGTTTGTTTAAGAATGGATTTTAACTTCCTGTTTTAGAGCAACCAACAAGAGTTTGTTTTGCAGAGAATCCATTTTTAGCCTCAAATATCAAAATTTTGCAACAACATTCTCCCTGCCATTGATCAGTGTTTTTTAGAAAGTATGTGAGTGTGTGAAAAAAAAAAAACTTGACTACTTCCTATTGTTCACTATGTAAAACTTGACTACTTCCTATTGTTCACTTCTCACTATGTGACTTCAGCCGTCACACTCAACTTTCAGAAACCGGGCAATAATGCACAGCTTCTTCTGACACCTGACAGCACATGATGCCAATATATATATATATATATATATCACTGACAATCAATGGAATGGGAACAAATGATTCATTGTTTAACACTCTTAGAAAATTAGCACTTTGCTTTAAACCCTATGTTAAAACATATAAATATATGTTTTTTGACACATCAAAAATACTGATAATATGAGAAAAAAACAGATCGGTGACAGACTAGAAAAATGACGTGTTAAAGCATGGGAGACTGAGGTGTTAAAATGTTTTTGCAATTTTTGTACAGCGAAGAGAGGATTTGTTTTTACTCCAATTAACACTTTAACAACCTGTGAATCTGATACTGAACAAAGGAGACATTGACCCTGAAAACTGTAGCTGCGACTGTAGCGTTCCAGATGTCATCCTGCCTCACTTCCTGTCTGCATCCGTAATTCTGAAAATTGACGATTTTGATGAAGACCTAGTGTCTGTCAATTGACCTTCAATTGTTCTCTGTAGTTTTGTCTAACCTCTTTATTTATTTATTTATTTAATTTGGCTCATGTGATTAAATTTTATTTATATTTGTATCTATTTAATTGAAACTAGTTATTCCACTGCCAGTTTTCCATTTAACTTTTAGTTTTTAGGAGCCTAAAATCTTTTGCTTTAAACAGAGTACATGGCATTTAACAAAGTTTATATAACACCAAAATACAATGTTTTTGCTCTTAAGTGTCACTGGAGCAGCAGTTAACCTTTGAGTATTTTCGATGAAATCAACTCTGTCCTCTGTCACATTAATGGAATGTAAGTTTTCAAATTAAATAATTCGAAAGTGTAAAAAAAAAATTAATTCAAACCTTGTGCACATCACCTGGCTGACCTTTGTTTAACACATTTTTTTGTGTCCACGTGAGTATTTATAGAGTGTGTAGTTAAATATTTGTGTCTCGTACGCTTATTTATTTACACGTCAGTCTAAAGGAGCCCAGGGAGCAGAGTTTGACAGCGTTGTTTGCTAAGTTTGGAACAGACTCCGACACTGAAGATAATCTGCTGTGATGACTCAGTGTGATTAGTGTTAGGGGGAAACAGAACATTTGACAGAGGTAGACAGAAGACAACATCAAAAGTGAACAGTGAACTTCCCTTCCCTTCAACTAACAATTAAAAATGAATGTCTGTGAACCAACCTCTGGAATAAAATGAGGTGACTTATCATCAGGGCCAAGGCTGGCATATAAATTCAAATACAAGTCAGGAATAAAACAGATTAGTTTATAACTGCTTTGTTGCATGAATGACACCAGTCATGTAAATGAACATTTCTTTGGTAAAAACAATAACAGAACATTATCACATTATTATTTAAATAACTTCCACATCCTGGGTCTCAAACTTGTAGCATTTCTTCTCTGACTTTGTACGACTTCTCACACACACACTAGCTTTGTCTGGACTTTCTTCAGTCTTTGTCTGGACTTTCCTCAGTGTTTTGGCTCCTGCTGTGTGTGTTTGCTCGTGGTCTCTCTCACAGTATGTGCCGTTTATTTCTACATTCTGGAAACAGAGTTGAACGTCTGGTCCACACATTAGGTCTGAGGTAAAAAACAGAGCATAAACACCTGTGCCTCCCTGATCATTCATATATATATATATATATATATATATATACATATATATGAGGTTTCCTTATGGCGTAGAGAAGCGATGAGGAGTCAAAGTAAGGACAAATGTTTGAATAGCTCTTTTTTTTCTCTCAATGTATTCTTTTTCTCCCAGTGCTTATATTAACACACTTCATCTCCACCGTCCCAATTCCTCCCACGCTCTTACGTTGTTATTTCTCATTTTTGATGGTTTGGTTGTGTTTGTAAAGACAGGAGCCGTATTTTAAAAGCCAGAGTCGAGACGATGGCTTTTTTTTGCTTTTTTTTTGCCACCTGCAGTTGAAAATGAAAACTCATTAGGGTTGAAAAGTATTGTACCATTTAAATGGGAAAAAAAAATCAAGACTGAGGCTGTTTATCAAACCTACATAGCATAAACTTATGAGCATGGATCCCCCATAATACTTTGCAGGCCTTGTATTTAGTTTTGTTTTTGTGTTTTTGTGTGTGTCTATTTATTTGCTTGAGATGAATGATATAGACATGATTGTTATTTCTAACTATATATACATATATATATATACATACAGTATATATGTGTTTTTATATGTAGTCATGGAAATAAAATTTACAAATTTTATGTATATGATTATATATTAACGATGGTCATGCTCAGATGTCCAAGGACACAGATTTTTAAACTCTTCTGTACCTTCACACATTCCGCTCTCAGCAGTAGTTTTCTCAGTTTTCTGAATGAAAATACGAAGTTGATTTCCAGGCGTTGCACCATCCATTTTCTTTTAAGCTTCAAGAGATTGTTTTTGCCGTGCTCTAGAATGTTGTTCACACACGTGGTGAAAGACAAGTGGTGGACCGGTCTGTCTGAACAGGTGAAAAGTCATCATTTTGGACCATGTTGCTGGTCCATGTGGAAGTTGTACCCACGACCCTAGAGACAACTGGAGACAACTGCATCAACAATTCTCAGTCCATTTCTTTTTCCCTCTCTTTTTCTATGTCTGTGTCCGAAATGCTGCCCTCTGGTGAATTTCCGAAAACCACTTTTGTCTTACGCCAACTCTGCACATCGACCACAGGTAAGAACTTTGTCTCATTGGTCACTTATCGATTTGTCAGTAAAAGGTTACCTAGATCTGTATGGTTTCTTATGATTCAACTATTGAATTACACCAAAATCATCAACACAACCTGGGTGACCTGAAGTCAGAGCTGATTTAATGGTATAAAAAAAACAGTTTTCCCAGATATCACATCTTGTTTTCTTCTGCATCTCTGTTATTAATACCCATACATAAAAACCTAAGCTGGAGCTAATCTCCTCAACTCCTTCCATCCAGCTCCTCTGCAGTCATTAGGAATCACCACCATTGAAAACAATGAAAGCCGCTCATCTGCTCCCCTTGTTGTTGCATCGTCATTTATCGAGCTCCAAAATTGTGCAGATTAATTTTATAAGAAGCGATAATCCCTGTGATGCTGCTCCTCCTCGGGTGGATTTAAAATGAATGAGCAAACGGTGGTTCTCGTCGGGGGCTTTGATACTGCCTTTTGAAGATAAGGTCTGACTTTACGGAAAACAGCGTTTGATTAAGAAAATCAGCTCATGCCAGGGCATTTATCACACGGCGAACATGATTAACCATCTCATAAAGCCTGACTCTGGAAGGCTCCGGAGACACCGCGCCGTCTCTGTGTCATTATATCTGGAGCTTCTCATCTTCAACAAATGACAGACCCGGAGGGACGGCCGGTTCTCAACTGTCGTTTCTAACATTAAATGACTGATCCTCGGAAAGTAAGGCTAAAGCGAAATGTTGGCCAAAACATGTAGCAAAAAAGTTAGGAAAATTTTATATCAGGAGGTAAAATAAGTAGGGGGATTAAAAAATAAGCAGGACATATATAATAGCATATATGTATGAAATATATAAAAAAGTTATACAAAGTAAGTTAGCCAACATTAGCCAAGCTAAAACTTACACAAACATAACCACAAGTTAGCTTAGAAAAATACTGGACTAGTGGTTCAAGGTGCATCCTCCCCCTCCCCACCCCCCTCACCTGAATCTAGCTCCCCTAGTGTTTAAAAAGAGATTGACAGTAGAAGACAAATTAATTTGGACTTTTTTTAAAAGAATGTGTAAATATGAAATAATTTAAGTCTCTCTGGAACAGATAGAGTAAAACACGTGTGCAAGCGACGTCCGTGTATGTGTTCCTGTTCCGTCTTTAACATATCACACTCATTGTTAGCGTCAACCCACCACATCCCCAGCATAACTGTGTAATTTGTGGTGTGAGGACGACAGGAAGCCATAAACAAAACAACCCCGGCTCCAGACTCCCTCTGCCAAAAACACTTGGAAACAGCACAGAGTTACCGTGCAGAGTTCACCCTGCAGTTTCTGATTTCAACTGTATTTCCGCCTCTGTTGGATCAGATCTTGTTAGGAGACAAAGCAAATTTGATTAGAGGGAATGGAAGAATAGAAAGAGGGCAGAATGGACCAGAAATAAAAAGAGAAGAATATGATTTTCCCTTTGTGCCTTATCTTCCATGAGGCTGCCTTTGCAATCCCACGTCTAATCTGCTCTTTGTTTCTGCTGGCATTGTGCTCCCCTGTGTACATCACTCTTTTCTACACCGACCATTTATCACACATGCTCAAAAATTGCTTAAAAAACACCCTAAGCTGTTTAACGTGTGCCTGAACTCCCGCTCTCCGTGCTCGTCTCTAATCCTGCCTTTCTAAGAGAACAAGAATGAAGCTGTTGACAAAATGACTGCATTGTAACCTTTAAAAAAAGTTTTCATCTTGAAGAATATCATAAATTGTACGAACAGGATGTAACAAGTCCGGTGCTGAAGTGAAGCCCCATTGATTTCTTTGGATTTTATTTTCGTGAAGTTGATTGTTTTCTTTTTTCGAAAATCTCTTCAATTGGTAGTGGAATTTCTTCTACAATAGCACTTGATGAAGTAAAAATACTTTCAAGAGAAATGACTGATGATGAATTTCAGTCTGAATCATCTCCCATTGACAGCAGAATTTAGGAACCGCTGTGTTCTAAAATAGCATTTTTAAAACTTGGAGCTGCGTCCAGTTCGTATGTACTATCTATCCAAAAAATATGTGGAATTGTAGAAATATGTGGGAAATGTATGCTATACATGACAACTAGCAATTGGGCTAGCATCCGCTTTAAAAAAAGCTAATGGTACTAAAAACTTACCAAAGTAATAATACCTAAAAGTTAACAAAGATTGAAACACAACTGCTTATAAAAACAATGAACCAATTTGGCTCGGATAAGCTCAATAAAGGCAGTATCAAACTGCTAAGCTAACAAAAATAAAATGCTAAACCAGATGTAATGTATTTTTAATGAAACAGTTTGCCAACAGCTGTAAGGAACACACAATTTACCCTTTACTGTGGACTTAGCTTTCATTACACGCTCTGATGATTGCTAATACAGTTAAAATGTGTGATTTAAAGCACTTTTTAAAATTAGCTTAAGTTGCTGTGTAGCGAGGAGTCGTCCTGCTGTCTGTTGCTCTTCAACTGTGGATTTGCACTGTGGGGTTCTAATTAACAGGAGGTGGCTTTAGTTTTCTGATGAAATATTAGTTTTGGTCTGAGTTCAGTCGTGGCCTTTTTCTGTTTTTTCGACATGGGTATAATAATAAATAAAGGTGTAAAGTAGTAGAAGTCACTTTTTGTCTTGATCTGAGCCACACATTCAGCAGAATTGTCGAAAGTGACAGCAATTTGCCAGCGTTGGATCACAGTTAAGGAAAGAAGCCATAAACCTGAATGTGCTGTCGGCTTCTTCTTTCTTTAGCTGACAAAAGATAGTGCGGTAAAATATCAGGTGAGGTGTTTTTTGAGGTGAAGTTTATTATTTGTAACAGAAAGTTCAGTTCCCAAAAGAAGAAGAAAAATATTTCCTGCACAAATTGCTTGGTTGGTTAGTGTTGCTGATGTGGGTGAAATCAGACAAGTAAAAAGAGACAAGGACAGACAGGCAAAAAGGGCAAAGTGGCCTTATGGACAAAAATAACAAATGTACCAAAAGAGGAGAAATGGGAATAAAAGCAAAATACTTGAGAATCTATTTTCAACTGTTTTTAGAACTAAAGAAGTCAAAAGAAGACGACGACATGAATGAAAACATGAATGAAAATGTATGAAAAATAGTTTTAAGGTGGCAGAAAATAATGGACATTAATGGACTGAAAAGACACTACAATTTGAATAAATTGAATGTACTAAATACTGCTGGTAAGTTATTCATTTTGGTAGTTTGACAGTGAGGCAAAAAGACTATCGTTAAATAAAGCAAAAATAAATAAAAAAAACAAATGCATATATATTTTTTTTTAATCTCAGCCATTCTATTCTTTGATGAGCATGGGTTTGACATTTTAAAGACACTAGTGGAACATTTTTACAATTTAACAAGCTGTGATTAGCTGTTTTTGTGCCAGCTAAATTGAAGGCCTGGGGAAGTGAGTGACCAAACGACCTTTGTCGGTGTACAAAAAACCCCAAAACAAAACGCTAATAACACGGTGATGAATATATACCAGGTGTCTTTGTCTCTACATTGTCCTTCAAAATACACTGCAGAACACAAGGCACAGCAGACGGTCTGAGTTTGATAACTGTAGTCATCACAAAGTTTGAAACTCTCCGTTGTCCTCGTCTTCTTCAGGATAATGAACTCTTTTCAAGACATTATTTCCGCTCCTCTAAGCCTCTCCGTGCTGTTTCTGCTTGTCCAATCACCAGCACATGCTCAGCGGGCTTATAGATTGTTGTCATGGAATAGCGAATGCCGCCAGAGTAGAGCGTGAGAGGAATTAGAGAGCTTCCACTGATGGCAAACTCTGTGTTGTCTACGGCTCGGCCAGGAAGGAGATAAGTGGCTGTCATCACCAGCTGACACCTCAGCAGTCCTCTTAGAGTCCAGCCAAACTGCAGAGTCCAATTAAGAGCCTTGTGTCCTGATTTTTCAATCTCCTCCTCATCATCACGACATCTTCCCTTCTGTTCTCCCTGTGCCTTTGCTCACTTGGATTCATCTCCTTTCTCCTTCACGTCTTCAGTGCTCCTTCCTTTCGTCGGCCACACGTCTCAGCTTCTAACATCACAGGCGTGCCTTTGTTCTGCTCCTTTAGTATAAAATGTATGGCTGTCGGTACAAACCTGACCAAGAAAATGCAGTGAAACTTACAAGATGATAGACCATGAGAAGAACTCTTTGTTTTCATCTTACTTGGTTAGGTAGGAATGGAGATTTTTGCTTCATTACTAAACAGTCTTAAAGTCTTATAGTATGGCGGCGGCGGTGCAGCGACTTCTTTCCTCTTCCTTGACGATCACATCGCCCTCTTCCTGTGGCAGATGGAGACAAAATGATGGCAGTAAATTACTGAGGGGTGCCTTTCATTTGCAAAGTCTGCTCTCGCGCTAAAAACGAGCTGTGCTGATGGCTCATGTGGATCTGATCGTCTGGTGCTCAGCCAGCACTCTGGGATGTCATTTGAACAGTTTTAGAGGTGAGAAAAACTTTACGACCCACTCTTTTTGGGGCGAGTCACCCGGGAGGGGCCGTGGCAGCAAACAGGTGTCTCAAGGCGGACACTACAGCTCTCCTGTAACTGAAAGGCTGCTATAAATAGTTACAGATAGATTACAAATGTTGAATTTAGGTATTTATTTACTGCGACTACGAGAACAGATGTTTGTTGAACATAAAAAAGAAATCAAGCACCCTTTTGGGGGGCATTTTTGATTTTACTGCCTCCCCTCGCTGCAGTGTTCAGCTGTTTCTACCCCCGAAGCCACGCTCTTCGAAAACCTATTCATGGGATTATGAGAGTTGCAGGTGTTGCCATGGCAACTGGCACACAGGCAGTGGTAAGCCTGGTGGGTGTGTGTGTGTGTGTTTGCGTGCACCTGTGTGTGGGTGTCGGAGAGTATCTGTCGGAGGAAGATGTAGAAAGAGAGTAGGAGAAGAAAAAAATGCGAAAGCACTTTATGTCCATATTACAACTGAAAGTAGGCAAATGGCCTGGGGCTTTTAGCACACACACTCTGAATGAGAGTGAGTCATCGAAAACAAATGGTGAAATAAGACAATTATGTGTTTTTAAAAGTCAAATATGCAGCTCATATTTCCACCCTTTAAGGTGATTTCAAATAACCTCAGTCAAATATGCAGCTCATATTTCCACCCGATCCTTTAAGGTGATTTCAAATAACCTCGTCAACATATATATTTATGCTTTGCTAAGTTACAGAGTAGCACATTTATAATTTAGCTAAATGTTTCGAGTCAACTTTCCCCAGTAATTAAAAATGTTTTTCATTGTAAAAGTTTTAGGAGGAGCTAATGAATGACCTACATCAAAATCATTTTGCAAAATCAACACAACAATAATGGTAATATTCACTGAAAAAAAAAAAAAGAATGAAAAGTAACAGTAGACGGACTAACAAAAAGTAATATTTCTCTGATAGAATACCTCAAAAACATAAAAAAATACAAAATTAAATCAACAAGAAATCCATTTGTTTGTAGTCTGAAGAACCAAAAAAAAAGTTACAATTAGAAGTAGAAGTACAAGTAGAGCCAAAAAAATAAATAAATAAATAATAAAAATAAGTAGGCCATACATAACCTACCCAAGTGTTACAACTCATTGTGTGAGCTGAAGTCCGGACACTCTAAACCCATTATTCCTCACCACAGTGTAAACAGTGATGACATTAATACTGTCCAGGATTAACAGTGAACAACACGCAGTGTTAATCACCTTAGCAGTCAAGCTCTGTGTCTGGAGTGAGGATCACTCACTGAAACAACCTGCTGTTTGAATGTGCTGCAGAAGCAAACAGGGAATTAGCCCGGGGTGAGAACATCAGCTCAGGATGGAGGCTCCATATTTACAACCTCAACACCAAAGCTGCTGAATGTGACACTAATGATAAGTGGAGGCTGAGCTGTGGGATGTGTTTTGCTCTCCTCTTCTCCATGACGTCTCTGTGGTGAATTTTTCCTCCTGTTGATCCGTATGAAATCAGAAACCATGAGGTCACTTCCTCTCAGGAGTTGTGTTGATTTCATACAAACCACACACACACACACACAAAATGAGTTTAATTCTACTTGACACTTCATGTTTAACACACCTGATGAATTCAAGACTTGAGCTGCTCGACAGACTTCTGTTGTCGTCCTCTGCTTTTTTTCTCGTTACCTTGTCTTTTAGACATTTTACAAGAAACAGATCTGGACTGCAGGAGGGCCAGATCACATCGTTAGAATAGATGTGAAATCAGAATCTAACCGTTGATGTCATTTGAGGACAAATTGGGAATCTGCTGGGAATCAGCTGGGAATCCAGGCTGTCCACATTCAGCCCAGATTTTATGTTGAGATCATAATGTTGCCAATCACATAATCTCATATGAGGACAGACCAGTCTATACCAGTATGTAAAAGTAAAGGAACAGATGCCACCGAGACAGCAGAGGCAGATTAGGTCAGTAAGAATGAGCTGGAAATAAATGTTGGCGTGTTTGTACCGCATCAAGAAAGCTTTATTAAAGTCAAAACTTTTCACATTTGTATAATTATAGCTGTTGGACAACCAAGAAATATTACAGGCTACATGGTGAAAGTGCGAATGTTTTTTTTTTCTTTGTACTGTAGCTTTTTTTTCTCTCTAGCTTTAAATTCACACTGACTGATAGTCTATACAGCAAAAAAAAAAAAAAAAACTTTTCACATTTTCTTCTAGCATTTCCCCTCCCTTTCTGCCTCTTGTCATTTAATGTCATCATCTATCAAAATGACGAAGATCATTTGCTGCACCATCTGTTAAAAATAACTCGGCAAAGAATCTGACAACAGACACATCTGTCAAAGCTGACAGTGCTAAGACTATACATATCAGCCTGACGTATCTCAAACACAGTCTAAACGGCAAATTTTTTATTTTTTTTTTTTGCATGCCTGGTATTGATCCCTGCAGGCCCTCGCTATCAAAACAATGCCATCCACGTCGTTGTAGAAGGCTTTCCGTCGCAGTAGGGAAGCAGATATTAGGGACGCGCACGCTTCCACCTCCTGGGTGAGATGAATAGCGTGGATTCTTGGAGATGTGAGATCTTTTCTCCACACCTGATTTACATCAGGGATGCTCTCCTAGAAGCTGGGCAGATAGAAAGATAGAAAGCCTTGTGATAAGCTAGGCTGTATGTTGAGCTGAGGCTGTAATGTATTATTAAGGCAGACTACTGGAGATGACAGGTACCATGCTGTACAACACCAGCCTGCAAGGGACGCATTTCAAACTATGAATTCATATTATTTATCTTTTGTGCAGCGGGGGAACTGCTGGTTCTTCTGCAGCGACGAGGGAACGATCCTTCACTGAAATGCCACCTGTAAAGATTAGCAGTAACATTTATTAGGGCAACAAAATACAGGCGTCTCAGCCTCGGAGTTAAACCTTTTTTTTCCCTCAACTGAATGTTAAATTGTATCCTTTAATGTCCAACAAGAAAGTAAGGTTTAGTTGAACACTGCCCTGAAATACTGGCAGGAATTGAAGAAAAGACGCATTCAAGTTTTCTAACAGCTTTGTATCCGTCTGCTGCCACCTAGAGAAAGAACTTTTAATTGCTCTGCATCTCCCTGTTGCAGGCATTAGATAAAGAAGCACAACTAATTTGTTGTAAATAAATGATGGTTTGTGGTAATTGATGAGCCCTCATGGCACACTGCGGTGCCGCAACACGGTGTTTGGGAACCGCTGCTTTACATCTGTAGATTCTTAGCTAAACAACTCAAATCCCCCTCTTTCTCCCATTCCTAATACGTTTTCACTAGTGTCAGATATTTTTGGTCTTTGTTTCCTGCCTCGGTGTATTGATTTCCTGTTACACAGTTGGTTAATTAGATGATGGTATTAGTTGAAAAGTTAAGCGGGCATAGGAAGGTCGGTCAAAGCTGAGGTTTAATGTACTGTTACTTATTTCCATCAACTTTGCTAAATTTCTTTGAGCTCAACCGTGACTTGTACATGACGTTGGCTGGGAGTGAACGATTGAGTCGTCGTCTATGCACCTTCATGAGTCTTTTTTCTTTTTTTTTCTGACAAAAACAACAGTGTCCTTAAAAGTGCTTTTCATCCAAATGTCCTGTTTGTGTTAGCCCAAAGATTCACTCTCCCCCGGTTTCATCTCCTCACCTTGCGCTGCTTTATCAGTGCGGCTCATCCATCTTCTTGTTGCTGTCTACTCAGCCGAGCAGCCGGAGGCAGAGAGATGGACGGTGTCTAGATCAAGGCCAAGAACATACATCAGCACGTGTCTGGAAGATAGAGATTACTGCGTGCCAACTCAAATTCCATGCTCTTGAATGATTACACAGCGTTATCAGTATAGTGTACATTGGTACAGATGAATCCAACATCTGGTCTGGGGGCCAATTGTGTCCATGGATGTTTTAATTGGGGTCTTATTATGTTGAAATATAGACTAAACAACACTTTTACAACTTTACTTTTACGTGCAATACTGTTAGATACAATTTAATTATATGTGTTATAAATATATATTATTAATATTGATTGATTATTGATGAGTTTTCAAATACTTCTCTATTTAACCCGTTGTTGGCATCTTTTCACTATTTCTTTTTTCATTGTTAGGGCCTAGTTTAATTTATTCTGGTGAATTAATTTGTAAACTTTTAGGAATTTGTGTTTTCCTAGACCAAAGCAATCAACAGCTGATATACAAGGGTCCTGATCAACTTCTGTATTATATGTTAGTTAATGTATGAATAACTTTAAGCTGTTGTGTTTGATTAGTCGCATCAATTACCATGGCATCATCCTGTTGTTTTTCTCAGCAATGCTGTTAACTTACCTCCACCTTATCGTGGCACGTTATTTAGTATTGTTGAACCTGGCAGTACTTTTCCACTGTGTGATTTGACATCAAACGCATAAGAAAATCTGAAACATTTTTTCTAAAACTGTCTGGGGGAAATATAAAAAAAGAAAAAAATCCCAGTGAAACAAAATCAATTTCATGCTCAGAAAATATGTTGAAATTGGGTTCATTTGTCAGGCTCTGCTGAAAGGGAAAAAAATAATTAAAATACCTATTAGGAAAACATTTGCGTATGGAAACAAAAATAAAATAAATTGAGCAGTATTATTTTATAGCCTCTGATTATTACCGTTGCACTAATTTTGATAAAAAACTAAAACCTCAGTGCTCCTGGATTGTGACGTTCCGGATTGGTCGGAGCAATTAATCAGGCTGTAGTGAAGTTGGTGTGCAGAGGCAGACAGGGTTAACTGCCTGACTCGCTACATAAAAGGCAGAGTCTGCTCACTGAGCACAGCCATTTGGCATCTCTTTATCTGGTTTCGCTCTGAGCAGTTTCACTCATCTGAGTGGGTGTAAAAATGGACCAAAGAGTAAATTCCACCCGACCTCCTGACATCAACCATCAGACACCGGTCCGTGATGTTCACTGCGTTACACTGATCATTTTCTGATGAATACTCAAAAGTACACGTTTCATGTTTAAGGCATTTCCTCCAGCACGTCTAATCAAACTGACTTCACCTCGTGTCTAATGAATGTGGCCGAAGAAAGCCAAGGCAGAACTTAACAAGGTGTGAGGTGGAAAGTGGGAGCCATAGCCAGTGTTTTCTGTCAGTGAAGTGTGAAACTAGCGATCCTGAGAGACTTAATGATTTATGCTCCTATCTGCAGTCCTTGTGAAAAATCTCCTTTGATCTCAACCTGTGAAAATCCCTGATCTCTTTATGTTTTTTCTGAACTGCGGGGTATGGAGTTGAAGTCAGGAGTAGGACTTACTTTTCTAAAAAGCACTGGCAAATGGGTTTCATGCCTCCACACAGGCAGAATTTGTGCTGCTGGACCAAGAATGGCCCTTGGTCTGTGATGTTTCTGTTCTTATCATCATGGACTTTCAGGATTGACTTTTGAACTGGCCTAAATCTCCATTCGATTTTCTACAATTTGTCTCCAATAAAATCCTATTCTGTAGTCAAAACAGGAAACACGAAACTTAAAAGGAATTTTAAATTAATTGAATTCTCTTTCTTTTAACAATTACACATGTTGGTTTTCTGCAGACCCCTGCCACTTTTCAAAAATTAGCTTAATTCAAAATAAGATAATATGTATTGTGTTCTTGTGCCTTCACTTGAATCCAGTTTGCTCTCGGAGACACAATAGTTTGAATTTAAGTTGTGCAGCCTGTGTCGTGAGCTTGAACTCTGGAGATGATCCCAGCCCTCCACCAAAATTAACGACTCTCTTTTTTTTCTTTTTTTTTCTGCCCTCCCATGTGTGACAATGGTGATTAATAACAATATATCCATATCTACAGTTATTCAATAATAGTGATGTTGAAATTATTGCACATGTCTCAGTAACAGTATCATTCGTGTATTTAATCTTGATTAAATGTATGACTTTGCATATTATTAGATTTATTTTCCCTGAGATTAGTTAACATAAAGTCATATTATACATCTTGATTGTAAGATTAGTTAACATAAAGTCATATTATACTTCTTGATTGTAAATTTTCTTGATTGTAAAATTAAGAAGTGGGCGACCATCCCTACTGCTTGTTTTACTTAAATAATGTCCATGGAGAACTGGTCTCTGTGAAGACAGTCGGTGTATAATTAGAAAGTCCTGAAGCCAAATTATAATAGGCTTCTCCATTTTGGACTCTGGCTTTTTTACTATTCTCTTAAAGGTCAATGTCATTAAGACCTGTTAATTGGTTGAACTTGTGACTTTCTGGTGAGGCCACTTCGTAGTACTTCAGTTAGTGTGAGTGTAAACATCTTTTTTTTTTAATGATTGGTTGTCTATGAAAAATGATTTGAAACTGAAATAAAGTATGGCTGCAAGGTGCGTTTGGTACGCCAATGGGTCTCGATGAACAATGTGTGTAACATGTGCTCCAACAAAGAACGCCATTTGGGTTGTGTTAGTAATGCTGAGTCAGTGTGTTCCGAAATACAGCTGGGGTTTAGTGAGAAATGTGGAGCCATTTTTTAAAAAGCTGGAACAGTGGTTTTAGCTCAACAAACCATTTTGTATCCATATGTTATGTTCTCAAATTTTGGCAAACAGTGTAAGTCACGCACGTCTAAGTCTGGTTTTATCTTTAACCCATGACTGTTTGGTTTGTTGTTTGGGCATGCATATATGCTAGTTTGTTAGCAGGTCATTTAGTTTCTTAACTGTAAACTCTAAACCAGGACTGAGCAACCAACAAGGAATGAGGGTTAAATGTTACTGAATTTCCCGGGTTTGCTCATCATGTTATCAAGTTTGAGGATTTATATATAAATATATGTATATATAGTTAACCTTTTACAAAACTCCACATGAAAATGTCAAGTAAAATGTCAAACTGGCTAGATAGCTTTTTAGCTCTACTTTATTGGCCAAGCATCTGTCAAACACTAAGCAAAAACCTCATATATTTACCTCCATAAAAAAGGTTTGAAACTTACACCAGCCAGTCAATAAAACTAAAACCTAGCCAAGAATATATTTTTTAAAAAAAAACATTAGCCAAAAGATGAAATGACTCTGGCCTCGATTCATAATAAGGCAAACTAAGTCCATCCTACAATTGTATGTCCAGCAAATACAGTTTGTTGTTCACAACTTTATTTAAAATATAATTAGAATACATATTAGAATACTGTGAGCCTCCCATAGAAAGTCCCACTGTTTTCGCAGATGCAGAGACATTGTTTAAACACATCACACTGCTGTGGAAACGTTGCCTGCAGAAGGCTATATTGTTCATTCTGTATTATTTATGCCTGTATTGCCTCATTATAGGAAAACATATAACAGTGTGTCACTCACGCTGCGTAAATTATGTTTATGTTCCCATTATTACTGCTGTGATTCTTCCAGAAAACAAGCAGCTGGAATAATGAGTGAAAACATACGGCACAACTGTGGCCACTCGGTGGATGTGGTAATTGGAAGGTGTAGGTGGATCAGGACGGAGAACACACAATGTTTACATGGCTTTGTTGATGTTGTGGTCGGAAATACGTACATTTACTAACTGGCTGCTTTTGTCATAAGGGGTTAATCTAAGACAACCAGGTGAAGGAAAACAAGCCGTGAAAATTTGAACCACTGCAGTTTATAAATGAGGATCGAGAGGCTGCTTTATCAGAACAGGTCAAGGCAAGTCAAACATGAAAGCAGGTCGCGTTGAACTGTCTCTCCATTCCGATGTTAGTTGCTGACTATATACGTATATTAAATGACAAGCAGTGCAACAACTGAGCCTAACAAAGTGGATTATTTATGCGTTTTGAATGATAATTGTTGTAGGAGCCGTATATGTTGTTTCATTATTTGTTTGGTCTGGTTGCCATGGTGATGTGTGGTGTTTGGGTCATGTGCTTGCAATAGACTGAAGTTGTATCATTCATAATGGCTAAAATGCATGTATTTACAGAGGAGAGAGTTGAAGTTACGTTTTTTTGTTGATCGCTTGTTACACATTCAAAAGCTGTGCACGATTGCCATCGTGTGTGTGTGTGTGTGTGTGTGTGTAATTACAAGCCTTTGAAATGTTTCAATTAAATATGGACTCAGCATGGACCTAGCTGTGTATTTGTGTACGTATTTGAATTGTAAATGTATTTCCTAATAAAGAAAACATCCCTTTTCGGCTTAGAGCCAATATATTGTGCTTCTTAGTCAGTTTATAAACACCAATTTGTTTAGAGTAGTTGTAAATGTCTACGCCCATTTCCGTGTGTTCAGAATTCTGCGTCTGCCTCTACGGCAAATGGGATAAGACTTTTTTTTTTTTGCACAAAAAAAAAATCAGCTAATGAGAGTTTATTAGTGCTTCTAAGTGTCTGCTGTCAGGACAGGGGTTTTTTTTTTAACGCTTTTTGCATCTTTCCTCATAATATTTATCTTCGACTGAGGATGGACCAGAATAGTACCAAGAAAATGCTGATTCTGCAGCTCATGGATCCCAGAGAGGAAGAGCTTCTTGGGGACAGGACCAAAGAAAACCCCAGGACAAAAAAAAAAGTCAGTTCAATTCAAAACAACAAAGCTAAGAGTTTTGTCTGTTTTGATAAGTGTTTTGAGCTTCTATCCCAACCTGTCTCTCTGTAATTGAATCCTCGTCAGAGGTTGAGGCAAATGGCAGCTGTGGTCGTATGTGGGGAGAGGAAACTGATTTAAGGCCGCGAGAAAATTCATTTTCCTTTTGTTTCGTATGCAAACAGACACAATTGGTGTGAAAGGTTACTATAGAAACCACTGCCACTCCGATGAATCTCTGACAGCAGCTACAGTCAATATAAATGGCTTTGGGAATTGGGGCATGTTCCACATAAGCAGAGAACTGGGGCAAATTTAGCTGTCCCCCAGTGAAGAGGGAATAGCTTCCCTGCCAGCACATCCACGTGGGTCTTGTATGGAATTGTGGGTACGAATCAGGAGTGTGTTTTAACTAGGGCTGTCACTTTTCATCGCTTGTCTAAATATACCATCAGCTGTGGAAGTGAAAGCAAGAAGAATAAAACCAAACAAGCCTGCCAACGTCAGACTAAACACCACAAGCTCTAAGACTCTGAGGCTTGATCCAAATTAGACAGTGGAACTTTGGTTCTTTATACAGTTAGCAAGCAAAGCTAAACGGTGCTTATGGGATAACGGTGCATCCGAGCAGTGGTTTTGTATGAATGAATGAAGTGTTGGCAAGAAAGTTAAATGCTTTTTGATGACAGTTATATATTTTGTACCACTTTATATTTTTTCGCCAACCACCAATGTCTGTTGTTTGGCTGTAAGCTAGCAAGCTAACCATTGCCTGTGGTTGGACAATGAATAGTTGGATCACATTTTTAACAGTTCTTCAAAATTCCAATGTTGTTGCTGTGTTTAATAGTTATTAATTATGTTTAGGTTATTTCTACATAAATATTACTCACTTATTAATGTTTAGGTTATTTCTACATAAATATTGCTCACTTAATGCCTCTGTGGCTGCGCATTCACTTGAAGTAGACTTTATTAGAAGGTCATAGCTTCAGTTTAGTCTGTCCGTTTATAGGCAATATTTTTGAGCTAACCAGGCGTCTGTGTACATGTTTTTTGTTTGTTTTTTACACACAAAAGTTCTTAAAAACACAGGTGGTGTGAAGAAAACACATTAGGACTGACTGGAGCAGCAGTGTTCCCTCACCTTGTACATGCTGTTGTTGTGGAGCCATAATATTCCCCATGAAGACGATTTAAGACCTTTGCTTTGTGATGGAATGTGCCATTATGAGCAGAGTGGGCTGTGGACCTCTGATAGACAGAGAAAAAAAACTGGCTTTGAGGAAAAATGTTCCACTTGGCTGAACATTCCCTGCTTTCCAACAAACAAAAAACAACACCTCAGAACTGCTGTTCTTTTTTGTCATGTAACTAGTCGTCTAGTTCTTAAATATGGGTAAATTGGATAGCAAAATAAAAAATGACTGACATTTACTGATACCCAGATGGTATTACCAACATAAAAAAATATAAACATATCAAGTTAGCCAACTTTCATTTATATCTGCACTCGGTGTGATTAATCTTAGCTGTTTTGGCCAAAATATTCTAGCCTTTTCTGTGATTTGAACTTTACACGTATGTAAGTGTTTTGTAAAATCTAGAGTCTAAGAACAGATAGTTCTATCGTTTTAGCACAAATGTAGGAGTCCGTCCAAACAATCTTACCTTCACAGTTGTGGTACAACACTAGTTACTGAATTTAAGGCATTTTGTGGTTGATACAGAGGAACCTTTCTCTTATTGCGGTAGAATAAAAAGATTTAATAAGGTACAATTGCTGGTTCAAAGCCTGTAAGCTGTTTTCTTCTTTGCTGCCAAACACCTTTTTACTTCTCTTTTGCGGCAGCAGAAGTTGGTCAGCAGGTCTGATGGAGCTGTTTTGTCAACACAAAAGAATCCATTAGCCAAAGTCTTCGTATGAACTCTTTTTTGTTTGGTGGTGTAAATGTTTTTACAGCAGGCAATCTGCCCCGAGGACAATGGGATTCCAAAGAGAAGAAACTGTTTTCATTTAACACGATCCCATTACAGTTAGTGTCTGTGAGCGGCTCCATGTCCATGACCCACTGCAGTCTATTACACATGTTTGCTTTAACATGAGGGTGAATTGTTTAGAGCAGGGGTACAAAGTGCGGGAGTAAAAAGAGTGGTTGAAATTGTGTCTGGCTGAACCCAGATCCAGGTTTTTTCTCATGCATATCACCCCCTCTAAATTCTTGGCTGCTTAAACAACATACATCTGGACTCACGGTAGCTTCTCCTTTGTTCCTGCGACCTGAGGGAGAGAATGGATAGTGTGGGTAAAGCACGCTGGCAAAGGTCTGTGTTTACCATGACAAAGCTGAGGGCCGTGCCTCGGTCAGTGACGCCACAGGCGGAGCGAACACCAACGTATAAATTCACCATAGAAACCCACACGCAGGCAGAGTGTTCATGTGTATGCAGATAGGTGCACAAACAAAATGCATCCAAAAAAAAATGTTTTTTGAAAATATGTTCTAAGAGATGCCACCCACAGACAACCACAGACATGCAGCACCCTGGGAGCACTGGTTGAGTTGCAGGCAGCCTTCTTTTGGTTTCTGGGTTTATTTATTTGCACAAAAATATTATTTTAAGCAACTCTACTGCAAGCCCTGCAAAAACTAAGACAAGAAAATATTCCCGGGGGTTTTGGGAACCTTTAATGGCACAGGGAAAACTCCTTTGAGCTACATCTTACTGTATGTTGGCTCATACCGCCTCTGCACCTCCTTCCACTTCATTTCCACTACACTTATGCAACATATTTTTTTATTTACTTAGCTTTTCTTAGTGATGCAAAAAAGGAAAAAGCAGGTAAGGATGAACCAGGTCATGTTTGTTTTTTCTATATTTCTTTTCATTTTAGCATCACTTTATGACTTCCTTGAGGCTTTATACTTTTTCACACCACTATTTAAATTTGCAGTTAACTACGACTCCTCTTAAACCATACAATGTAAACAAATTTGTTACTGTCAATCATATGCATTGCTTTTACACTGTGGGTGTTAGACTTTTCTTTGTTCATTTTTAGTCTGTGATTTATGGAGATTCATTTCTGCCTAGTGACCTGCCTTCCAGAATAGAATAGATCCGATCCTAAAAATATATATTTTTAGGATCATCATCAAGGTGATAATTATGAGGATATAACTATTTAAACTGTAGCTGGCTTATCATTCATTGATCGATTTGGTGCTAAAAAATTCCCCCATTCCTTCAATTAAAGTGAACCTGGAGACCTTAGACTAACAGCGTTTTGAATGTTAACAGGAAACTATGTTCCCAGTAGCTTTGACAGATCCTTTCTGTGATTTCCTAATGAGCCGTTTACCTTGAGATACTTCACAACACTCAGGCTCGGGTTGATAAAAGATTGTGGGTTCGATAAGCAAAAATAAACACAGTCAATGACTTCTATTCAGTTTTAATGAAGACCATGATCTCTCCCTTACCTGAAGCACTGTGGGTGTTCAGTGTTCTCAAAAACAGATGTATCATTTTGTATCTGATATGAGCCACATATATACAGTATATATACTTTGTATATAGATTAAATGTTATCACCTTTGCTAACGTCCCTCCTCTAGTACTGCCACTCAACATGAATCCACATGAGGATGACTAAGGGATGTTCCGTAAGACATCATTAGAACCTCTCTTTTCTCATTTGTCAAGGGCGGCAGTAAAAAAAAAAAAAACTGTTGTTCTGCTGTTAGCAGCCAAGCTAAACCAAGCAGATAAAGATATCCTAAAGTCTGGACTCCTGCTTTGTAGACAAAATAGCCCAGGCTAGCATGTTGTTTTGCTGTTGGCAAGCTATATAATATTAATGCCTTAATGATATTTAGCATATACTGTATCTTTCAGTAGCTCCTCCGGTTTTTGAACCAACATGGAATTTCTAAACCAAAAACTCTTAACTGTATGTGCACTTTAGGTGTTTGAGCAATTAAAAATAAATGACCCTAACAGAAAGAACCAAACAAGGGTGGTCTAACTGTACAGCCATAAACACACTCCTGGACCAACTTTTCCAGTTACCAATAGTTACATCAATCTGCTTTGGTACGTTGTAGATAAGACCAAAATACCTGGTGGTAAAAAGAACCCTTTAAAAAGTCCTGCAACTCCCTGAAGACTTGCTGCAAACTAACTGTTATATTTATCAGAATCCTCCCAGAAGGATGAGCGGCCAGATAATGTGCTGCTCCCTGCTTTGTTGATAACATTGGTCAGAGGAGACAGCCGGTGTCAGCACTGCAGGCTGCAAACAGCAGGTCGATGAGTCCAGGGAGCCAACAGCAGAACAGTTGGCTCCAGGGCCAGAGTAGGACACTCATATTTGAACTAGAGTTCCAGGGCTTCAGAGTCCAACGTTGCCTAGGCATGTATATATGTAAAAATATACAGAAGTGAAAAGATTTCGGAATAAAATCAAGTTTAGACACACACGTACCTAATACAGAACAGGTTTGTTCTATTCCAATAATTTCTTTTCTGATATTATCCTTCTCATTGTTGATGTAATTAACTGTGACCAATCACCATAGCTCTACCATGAGTCACATGGCTTGATTTCAAACAGGAAGTTAATATTTTTAATCAGTCATTTTTAAGTTTGGCCTGATGTTCTAAACAATGCATCTTTCATCCCTTTCCTGTTTTGAGCTTTGAAAAAATGTTAAAAAAAATAACATGCCAGAAGCTTCACCTTTAGTAACACATCCATTTTTACGTTCTACCAAGATGAATAATTTGCTTATTATATGTATAGTTTTCATTCGTATCTTATTGCAGCAGTTACATTTAGCCACATCTCTGCTACTCTTTTGTCCTGTAAAGCAGAGATCGCCAACCTTTTTTGTACCAGTCGGCCGGTATCAGCCTTTACTGTGGACTCGTTGAAAACTGAAGTAAATTTTTTCACTGTGTCCAACTGCGACCCAAATGACCTATGGACCGGCACCGGTCCCAGTACCAGGGGTTGGGCTGCAGTAAAGGACTGCAGAGACCAGGCCACAGCTGTGTAAACCTGTCCAACCATGGTGTAGTCAGTCATACTGTAGATACACATTTGAGTTGACAGCTGGACTGAACTTTCCATGTCGCCCTGCCTCTGACAGCAGTTTACAGCTTATAGAGCAGTAAATAATTCATGATGAGATGCTGTATATAAGTCATCGCCGCCATATGTGCTCTTTTGTCACATGGGAACTAGACTCAGCCTAGTTCTGGCTGCTCGTCCTCATTTTTCAAGGACAATGTGTTTCTTCTTTTTCCCACACCACCACCAGCATCATCATCATCAGCAGCAGCAGCAGCAGCAGCATCAGCAGCAGCAGCAGTGCTTCCATCATCAATTCCCAACGTCTTGTTTCTTTATCTTTCCCTGCTATTCCCTACTTTCTCGTCCTCCCCTCTCTTGGTACGGCCCTGACTCTGTCTCCTCTCACTGCTGCCATACGTACATATATTATTTAACAATCCTAGAAGTGAAAATGCTGTAATCGAGTGTCTCGGCATCCAGCAGGGCTACAGAGACATGTTATTTTTACCAATCTTCTTTGCCCAATTCTGACGGTTAAATAATGCATGCGTTAGTGGCAAATCCAGCACGCTTCCACGCCGGCGGTTGGAGAAGAGAATCATCAGTATGCCAAGAGTGTCATTAGAATGACACCGTCCTCTGACAGATTGGGGATTTGGGATGGATCTCGCTGTGGGATACTAGCTGTGAAAATGAGATATGGTCCTGAAGAATCTGATTTCCTCTGCTCTGGTTGTCGACCAAATCCCTCCACCCTCTTTGTTTGTTTCATCTTCAACCTTACGCCGTGAAGCTCGCAATGAATATTTAAATTTAGTCTTATGAAAAAAATAAAGTCCACATGTTGCTCTTCACATTTTTTCCACTCATCAATGGAGACATCAGTGCCTTGACTTTCACCTCACAGCATGATTGAGTCATGCTTGTTCTCCGCAGCTGTTATTATGTTTTCCTACTCGTGTCCTCGTCCCAGACATCCGTGTTCGTAAGAACAGCTTTTATGCACATGGAGTGGAAACTCACTGTGATATTTGTGTGTCAACAACATTTCCAAAGCCTCAACCTTCATGTTTTACCAACAGAAGCCTATTGGGTTCATGCTTCCTTATACAGAATGCTGTGGGAGCACGTTTTACACAGTGTTCTATTTAAGGAAATGTGGAGGTTTAACATCCAATTTTATGGGCCAGTGCCTTGTTTATTTTAGAGTAACTCCAGTCAATTATTTTGGCATGGGAACAGTAACAACCACCAGTGAGCCAAAAGAAGAAAGCAAGTGAAGTCACCTTTATGTGTGGCCCATATACACTACACTACAATATGTGGCTGTTAGACAATAAATAAAACAATTTTTGTACACATTTAACAACAGAAAAAAAATGGAGTCAGATCCAGACTCACCCAGTGTGCACAGTGTCATCTGCTTTGACCAAAGGTGAAAGGAAAAGTGAGAGACACTGCAGGGGAGAGAGTAAGAGAGGGTGAGGGGGTAGCACTGTAATGCCACAGTAATTATGCTGGTATTCAGATAATCAGATTTATAATGACTCAGTCTAAATGACAAAAATTATAAATTATTTTCTAAATAATTACATTTATTCTAGTTGTCTATTGCTTTGTTTGATCTACAGTAAATCTTAGAGGTCCGACCAAAAATGTTTACCTATATTTAGTCGTATAAAGTGTGCCATCTACTGGCAGTGGTTGTAATGTGTTCCTTAATATTCACTATTCAACTCATCCTCAGTAATGTCAAAGGTCACCTCTGAATAGTTTGTGCTTGTACAGCTTTCATACCGCAGTAAAGTGGGGAAGGGAAGGATGCAGTCAAGAAGGTAACGTTTTTTATAAATACTTGAATAACCAAAGGTACCAGTCTCAGCAGTATTTCTTTGACATAACAGATGGTTTTTGTAAAGGTCTCCACTCCTGTATATAGTGGTATTGACAGGTGACTTTGCGAACATATTTAATGTGACGAGAATTTGCTCCGTCTGAGGTGGCTGTCTGCTCTGAATGGTTGGCCTCACTCGGCTCGTGCAGTACATCAAGACATGGCTCAACAACCTGCTCAGCCCTGTTGAGCCTCTGATGCAGGTTGTCCTGTCACTGCCTGTTTACTCGAACACCTACGCACTGCACCGGTGCAGAGCAGCTTTTCTTCATCCCCGTCTCACTGACAGTCACAACAGTCAGTGTGTCAGTTGTGCAATGAGGAAACATGGGAGTTATCGACAATTTGTTTGTAAGTGTTTGTAAGTGCTGAGTAGGGACGTTATGGGCGCAACATAAAATCATCACACTAAAGTCACGGCTAAGATTAAACAGTTTGGAGATGAAAATGGCAGATACACAGTAGGGTATCATCAGCATACGATATAAAGTACAATAAAGAAACCATAGCGTTTCCATGAAGCACCAGTAGATTACTCAATAATACAGTGATAGAACTAGTTATATTCTGCCATTTTAATTGTATTTGTGTTGACATGACTACATGAATCACTTTATCATTAATCATTGTTCTTTTGCTTGGTTACAAGAACAACACAGTTGTAAAAATGTTGAAACTGTAGAGAATTATTGCTCAGTGTCACTGTTTTTTTAAACACAATGAACAGTTTTTAAATAATGTATTATTTTTATTTCAACCATATTATTTGTAAATCCATGACCCAGTTTTTAGTGTAAGAAATTATATATATATATATAAAGTTTTTTCGGTTTAGAGAGACAGTCTCTCTTTTCAGAAATTTACAATTGCAAATAAGCTGCAGGAAACTCAATTTCCATCTGTGGCCAACGCTATCAACCCCTGATCGATGGCTCGCTGGCCTTTTGTTGAGGACGACATGTGTCTGACCAGGTGTCCTTTCGAGGAGGATTTATTCCAGGGAGAAATAGATGGAAAAATCCAATTAAAATAGAATGTGTCAGGAGGGGAAAATCTCTTTAGATTGAATATGGACGTTCACACTCACTCCCTCTCCCGATCCAACCTCATAGATGCCAGATAACTTACACATCACAGATATTTTCTCATCAGACAACCCATCCTTTTCTCTGTCTGCACCCTCCCAACAAGTTTATAGTCCGAGTCCAGTTCCCAGCAGTGATTCACTCAAGTAAAAACACCGGATTCTGGGGAAAACCACAGGAATAAGGGAGTCCCACTGATAACATTCATGTTTTACACTCGGCAAATTTATGTAGTGGGAGTAACAGTGGCACGTCTTTGAAGTCCCTGGAAGAGCATTAACGTTTCAACTGTCTTTTCAATCTTTGATAAGGGCTTCAATAATTTTTAGTAATGTGCTTTTAAGTGCTTGGAAATGAAAACTGGAATCAGAAAACTGAGATGTTCATTAATGTTTAAATATAAATGATCAATTTTTATATAGTGATAGAAGGGGAGTCAGACTTAAGGAAATCAAATGTTTCAGGGATAGTATAGATTCTCTGCCATTTTTTTTGTTCATGTTCATGTGATTTATTGGAGTCCCCTCACATTCAGAAACATGAAATATATCTCATTCATGTTGTGTTGTATGCCAAAGAAATATTAAATAAAAATATAAATAACATAATAAAAATTTTGACTTGCATTAACCTCCACAATAGTCTGCCCCAGATATTGGCATAGTGTTTATATTCTCCTCCAAAATATATATATATAATAATAATATTTATCATATTTTGTACTAAATGAATATTGTATTTTGCTCCTGTGTCTTTAAAGCAGTCAGATTCGCCTCCGTGGAGGAAGGATGTTTCTGGATAATGATGGGGTTAACACAGAGCTGGGCCACACTGATTACACAACACTGTGGCTAATGAAGTTGACAAAACAATAATGCTCTTGATACACTTCCGTTTAGCCTGGTTGTTGATGGCGTAACAAGCTTAAGTTCATTACAATACACAGTGCAGTCAGCAGGCTCATTCTGAAACTGCTCTAATGACTGATGCCTTTTACAGAGTGGTGGCTCCATATATCATGTCTAATCGATACAGCGGCTGAGGGATTGTATTAGTGATGTGCTCACTGGAGAGTGACTCCAGAGTGAATAGTAATGAGATGGGTAATGGTTGCTGTGTTTTATTTAATTTGAAAACATCATAAAATATGCTGTGTGACATTCCCACGTCTCAACAGAGTCGGAGCCGTGCACCGTAGGAGTGCACGTGTGCTTTTGAGAGATAAGCAGTCGGCTAATAGCACTGTGAGCTTCACAGCATCGCTCATATAAAATAAAACGTGTTCTCTGCTGTATAATTATAACGACTTTATATGTGCTTCTTCCTACATGACAGTCAAAAGTTTTAGCTTGGTGGTTTGTTATCCAGAGACTGTTTCTGTTAATGACCTTTTTCTTTATAGTCCAGACGTCATGCAGTAAACAAGGGTTTTCAGTAGTCTTTGACTGTAGAGTGTCCTAAATGTCTGGGCACAAGGCTTTCTCCACACTGGTGCCCCCATGAGGCCATGTAGTGACTGGTACGGTAGTGTCTCTGGAGGTGTTGTCACCAGTTTGATGGACTGTATGTCCTTCTCAGTAGGGTGCTTATATGTGTGTCTATCACGCATTTTATTTGACCCCTGGTGGTCTTATTGGACTTCTTGTGCCCCCTACTGGTATTTATTTCTCTCAGTTTAGTTATTGAAACTTGAATCCAATCTTCAATCTTGTATTATAGTTGATTTTTGTTTAAAATGCTACAAAAATCTCACTATTACTTTGTTACACACACACACACATACTCTCCATCTTTACATCCTATCTTAATGTAATGGACATCCTATCTTTCATGCAAACCTATTAAAATCACAAAAACACCTTTTTAAAAAACAGGGAAAGGTTTCACCCCAGAAGAGGATTACATGTATTTTATTACATTACATCTTATTTATATCACCATATGCACTGGAGGCAGGGGGCAGTACGCCCTTGGCGTTTATGAACAGTTTATTCCCATTGTGCCTTTAAATCATCACAGGTAAATTAATAACACCAATCACGGAGGGAACTCTCAGCTGAAAGCCAAAACACTGACAACAAACAGAGAGTAAAAGCTGCAGGTGTACCATTAAATCCCAAAATTACACCCACATCCTACGGTTAATGTTAAATTAGCGAGAGACTTTCATACAGCAATAAGAGATATTCTTTTCATTTCCCAACAATAATACCTTGATTTATATTGTTCCATTTTCAGTTTGCAATTTAATATGAATAGCTGCAGCATACTCTATCTTACTGTTTCACCTCTAATTTATAATACCTTATCATTTTGTTATTAGCCTCCCAGAGGGCAGAAACAAATGCTAAGGGGAGTCAAATGCAAATTGGAAACAATATGTAGAGATGAGATGGTAATAGAGGAAGAGTTGACTGATTAAACTCCATTAAAGTGCATCAATGTCATAAAGAGCATGAGCATAAAGTTAGAAGAGAATAAACAGGATCCTTCCAGAGACTAAGTGCTGCTGCCGCTGCCAAAGAAGGAGACGAGGGTTACGTCTACGTAGTGCATCGTCTGAAGATGCTGCACTTTACTGTCTGAACATCCTGGACGTAGATGAAGAACTGTGACGGATGGGATGTGGTGACATTAAATAAGAGTAGCTTTGACAGAGTGGGAATGTGCAGCTGAAGTAAGATGAATTCTCCGTCCTGATGAATGTAATTTTATTCCGAGATGTGCAACGCCGTCCGACTTTAACTTTCATTAGAAATGAAAAATTAAAGCCAGGCTTTTAAGGCAGCTTGACCGCGGAAACCTTGAGTTGCATTGATTCATTGCAACTAACCAGTCACTTAGAAACATCGGACTTGGTGTTATTTTAAAAATGATGTGTTTATGCTTCGTCCTTCAGATCTCATGCATGTGTTGATTCACTGAAGGTTACATCAGGTCAGAAGTTTGCGCCTCTGCCTTTTACTAAGGAAAGAAAATATTCTTCCAAAATTACCTCTACCTCTGGTCCAGACATCCTGAGACCGCTGCCTGATGCTGACAAATAAATGTGCACAAGACAAGAAGGGTTTAAACATTTTTGCCAAATACACCTATTGTACCCTGCTGACTAAGAACTTTTCAGAATGTTAGTAGACCAGGATTTTCAGCCTTACTCTGCAGCCTGTTTCAGACATTATTTTCTAAATATTTTAGGTGTAACACTTTATTGTAGGGGTCCACAAGCCCGGTCATTTGTTACCGGGCCGCAGTAGGAATGTACCTAATTTTTACTAATTTACTTCATTCAAAGAGAATCCAGTCATATCCATTTACTTTCCTCATTCAAAGATACTGGCAATATTTCAAAATAATACAATACCGATACCGATCCTTCAACAATCGGCGATTGTTACTTTCATTGCATGATATGAGGTGTAGTAACTTTTTTAGAAACATCTTTGGGGTTCGAGCAGCAGTTGTGATGTCTGATAGGTGTCACTGATATTACAGGTGAGAATTCAGTTCTTCTTCAGTGAACTGCATATCACCTGAAACTAAAACATCTGTGGGCACAAGAAGAATCAAAGCACCACACTTTCATGTCTTTGAAATTTTTTTTTTTTTTTTCATAAAGTTCCCCTGTCCAGAAGGTCAGTAGCGTGCAGCCTGTCCTTGTGTATGGCCTTTGGTTACAATAGAGTCTCAAAGTTCACGTGTGCATCAGAGTGGCACAGTAATTTGGAAGAATGACAGCGCCTCGGAGCGTCACTAGGTTTGTGACTGCTGCTGTGTGGCAGGGAAACCTCTGACCTTCCTGTGGAGGCTGGTGAGGGAAACAAAGGGAGAAATTCTCCGGCAGATCAGTGTCAGGAGCAGAAAGTACAGTGAGCAGGGCTTGTTATCAGAGCTCACCTAATCCCCTACATGGAAAGAATTCAAAGTGATCATGTATTCACTCAGACAGACAAGAAAAAAAAGGAAAAGTAAAGTAATGGCGACAAGATTTGTCTAAGCTTTTGTTCCATTACTTCACTTCACAAAAGCAATTATTGATGTGTCAGTTTTTAGGACTTTAACATCACAGGCAGACAGCCCAATTATTGCTTCTTAACCAGAGATAAAATACTTTTCTCATAATGATTTAACACTGTTCCAGGCACTTTGTGAGACGAATTCAAAACAGTGTGATTTGCTTGAAATATATTTGTCAATATGACAGAAAGACCGAAAGGAGATGTGACACTTTTCTACGACATATTTTGAAGATGTGATTTTGTACCGAACAAATGAAGGACGGTGATCGTTCTGGCACATTCAAAACTAATTAAATCAAGGAGCATGTTTTCAAGATCAGGCTCGAGAACTAGCAAAGCTCAGGGTTAAAAAATAATGGTATTATTTTGTTAATGGGTTATATTTCCTTTTTAGTCCCTGGCTTTACTATTTACTATGTGTCATAGTAAGAAAACATGGATGTTTTGTCAATTTTGGGTTAGGAAAAAGTGACACCAAATTGATGCGTTGGTGCTGTTTTGGTCCATTTAAGCATTTTATTTGTGACTCAAAAGTTTGTTTTTGTCATTGTAATCCTGCTCTGGTTTGGTGAAATACAAGACAGATGTTTAGTGTATTGTTTTTAATTATCTCCAGTAAAACGCTGATTCATCTTCAACAACTTAGTGTGTGTGTGTGAGTGTGTTTGACTGGCGGTGAGATGTGAGTGACCTTTACAGTCACTTACTACCGAGAGTTATGACATGTTTTTGTGATGTTTATGAATATCAGACGTGACAGTCTGGTTCAGCCGTCAGCCTAAACCTCCATCACTGCAAACAGCACACAGTCAAATGGAATCAGTGAAGTGGAATGAGTCAACTAAACCACTCCCAGTGATGTAGAATAGCTCTTTACCACCTCCAGCTGTCAGCGTGGAATGTCCATCAATTACCCCGACCGCAGCCACGTCCCTGCAGTTATGGTTTACCCCGGTTCTTCTGACTCCTCTGCCATTTCAGCCGCTGCTATGTGAACGATGCTTCCTATAGGGTACCGGGGGTTTGCACCTATTTGGCCTGGTTGATACAGAATGTGATTCTGGAATTGTCTCATGTCCTGTGAGAAATGGGTTGAGGAATAAGCACAGCACCGGCCCGGGGCTGTAAAGCGATTGCAGAACGATTGAATTGGATTTAAGGTTAGCCTCTGTTCATGGATTCTGCCGTATCCAATCCTCAGTGCAGGCTCACAGTGATTCAGTGGGCTGTTTAAGCTGAGGTTGTCGGTGCCGTGAATGTATTGTGTGGCTACTCACACAGGCTTCCATGTAATCCAACCCAGGTCTGCCTCATATTGAAAAGAGCCACATTTTTCCAGCCCCCAAAATGTCACCGTCGGAATAATGGCACCCTGCTCCGTAATCAGCCGTAATAACTGAAAACATGATTAAATCATTTTCACACCAGGACTAATGCTATTGTTTTCCTGCTATAATAACATTGAAACCACTTGTTATTAACCTCATAGCTTGGTGTTAACTCCTAAAACATTGTAGCAAAAAAAAAAATCTCCTCCTCCTTTTCCTCCTTCTTTTGCTCCTCATTCCTTTTCCTACCCGGTGGCTCTTTGCGTTGCCCTGAGGCAAACTCGTGTTTACATTCACATTCATGTCGTGAGGAATGGAAAAGGCCCAAAATGTCAACACAGTGGAAATAAATACAAACAAGTCTCAGGGGTAAAAAAAAACAAGAGCATGTTCAACCTAGGGCAGATGTAATGTATAAAAAAAAAAAAAAGAGCATGTTCAAGCTAGGGCAGATGTAATGTATCCTCCTAAAATTTATAAAAAAAATATTTCATATTCATACTGTATCCTGCATACACCCTTCACAATTTATAGCAATGGTTGAGGACCAGAGAGACATCATTGACAACGAGTTACTGTGGAAGCCATGTTTGTATTATTATTTATTAATTCATCATTTAACTTTGTTACTGTGGAAGCCATGTTTGTATTATAATTTATTAATTCAATAAATAAATATTTATTAATTCACATCAATTAACTTGTTTTTTTAACTTGAGAGCCAGACCACAGGGATTGTCCCTTACCACTGGTACTTGACTCCACCTGTTGTAGCTAAAACACCCCACAGTGGCTGTGAGTGTCTGGTTCACTGCCTTGCCTTAAAAAGGGGAGAACAACTGGCTGGAATAAAGGGAGTGAACAGTGAATTTATACACCTGCCTGAAACTTTTGTGCTGATAGTGTTCATCAGTTCATCAAGTTCAAATGTATGTCTCCTACTGCTTAGGTGTAAAAAAAAAGTCAGGGAAGTATAGATTAGGATAACCACCGGACCCTGGAGTCAAGCAGACCTTCTGAAGGGCCTCTAGAGGGGGCTGTGAATGACTCAAAGTTTCAGCAAGTTTATTTCAAACTACTTGCTGCTGATAAAATGTCTCTGGGGTCATTACGCCACGGTCCCTAACCCTAACAGCTCATAGAAGGCTGCTGGTCCATGAAGGATACCAGCAGCAGCAGCATTAGCATCAGCACCAGCATCAACAGCAGCATCTCCTCAGACAACAAGTGAGCCTTTGAGTCTGAGTTTTTAATGCCATCTGCTCTGATATCAGACTGTAGCCACACGTCATTTGCTGTTCATTGATTGGATCAGAGCTACATAGTGATTTGTGTACTAAACCTTTGATGGCTTCGTGTCAGGAACAAGTGGATATAGACTCTTTTAACCAAACCCACCCCTCAACCCCTTTTGTTAGATTACAGTATTGCAGGTAACCTTATGAAGTGCGGTGCGAGGCCAGTCAACGTCATTTATCCTTAAATAATTTATTGCAGGTATTCATCTTGTATCCACAGCCAAACATGACCTTTAAGGAGCACAGCCCTGGCGCCCACAGCAACAGAATCTGTTTACAGAATTATGTCCGGCCCAGGGAGATTTCATCGTATCTGGAATGTACTTACGTTTACTTTACCTTTCCATGTTCACATCTGCAAAAGGCAGCGGCATATACATAAAAAAAAAGAAAATCATATATCATATATAAGAAATTGGGTGAGGGGTGAGGGAGGGGGGTGAATAAAGAAAGATCAGAAATAATCAGGTTGGGTTTTGTCTCACTGCTCTGTTGAAATGTTCTTCTGACAAAAGGCGACCAGAATCTAATGGAGCCTTGATGATGTGAGCTGACTGCTGCTGTGCTCGCTGTATTAATTTCTCTCCTGTTGAAATGCCAGGGAGTATTCAGTGACTCTGCAGTCATTATCAGTCTGCTGAGATGCAGGGTCACCTCGGGGTCAAGCAAAGAAAGGCGTCGTTGGGAGCCGTTGGGCCCCTTTTGGCCTCATTAGTTAATTAGAGAGCAGACAGGCAATTTCCACTAAGAGTGGCCTGATGGGAAAAAAACTATATATCTATAGCTTAATGTTAAAAGTGAAAACATCACAGTCTTGCTGATTTTTTTTTTCCCAGGCTCATTAGAATTGACATTTTGAAGTTCGGTCGAAGCGTGCTTTCAGCGATGTTTGAGTTCATTAAACACAACTTAACATCTCTCTAATGTTGAGTATGTATATTTAAAAAAAAAAAAAAAAGCCGAAGCTGTTGCCAGGTTATTGCAGGTGCTTGGAGTCCTTGAAGTGCTTTAATTTTGGAGTAGTGCTCTAAAAAAAAAAAAGGTGGGGCTTAAATATGGATGAAAATACTTGAAGACATAAAAGCTCCAACTCCTCAGCAGTTGAGAGCTGCCTCTCTGAGTATGGTCTGTGCTGAAGCAGCTCCACTGATACACTGTTTTTTTAAAGCCTTTTCTGCTTCTTACTTATGTTCATATCGACCCTAATGTCTCAGAAGTGTCAGTGATTCTAGACCATTTAGCACACATTTCCATTACACTGAAACACGTAGCATCGCTGTCTTTTTTTCCCCCTTTTAACTCCAAGCATGAAAGTGTTGAATTACAAATGGGTTTTAGGTCGTTATGTTCTTAAATTATTCCTTGTCAAATATCACAGTAGCTTATGTAAAGTAGCTTTTAATTTATAGAAATACTTCATTTTGTTTTTTGGATACATTAAAAGTAGAAGCAACAACAGTATTTCAAAAAATACTTTTTCTTTCAGCCTGTAGTGTGTGCAGTGTTCAAATGTTTGAGGGATAAATACTGTAGAAGAATTTTCTTTCCTTCTACTTCATGGTGCAGCCGCCTCAGAGAGTCAGTTTAACAAATGAAAAAAAGATTTGTCAGTCAGGAGTCCTCCATGTTAAATAATGCTGAGGTGCAGGAGTGCTCAAGGGTCAAGTGTTGGCGTCTTGTCTAACGTACTGAAAAATGAAAAATAAAAACTGAATGAAATGCTTTGTCGATAAAACTGGTTCAGAGAATAGGAGCTTATTCAGCAGATGGTTCAGTCGCCTTCGTAATCATCATACCTCAGTAGCTAATTGTACTGTTGGTTCTTTTCAAATACTCAACGGAAAATGTGCCTTGAAACCTATTCCTTCCTAACATCTCGTAGTGACAGATAAAGTTCATCGTGCTATTTTAAACTTCCAGGCAGTTTAACGGTGCAGGAGGTTAATTAGTCCCAGCTGTGACACATTCGGGTCAGACTTAGTTCAAGGAAAAAGCTTAAGCCGAGAGATTCTACCTATTACTCGTAGCTGGCAGCTTGCATGGCCAGTTGGCTCAAAACCAACTCTAGTCGAGTGACCTATCCGCAGGCAAGCGTCACCAACAGGCGATGGAAATAGGAGAGTAGAACAGAGTGGACATGGTGTGAAAAGACAACAAGTAGGAAAGAAATCAAAACAAACATGGCTAACGGTAGGAGAGGACGAGTGCAGACGACGTGAACCAGGGAAACGGAAGTGGACAAGAAACTGATTGAGTTGAAAGGATTCGGCAGCTTCAGTAGGTTTGGCCAATCACGTGGTCTTCCATCCATCATACAAAGGCTGCCAAAGTTCCCTCTCCAAAATCTCCAAAATTCGTAACAATTCTTTGACATTAAGAACTCTCTTTGTTTCCTGAAGAAGTTCTACATCCGTCCAAGGCTTCTTCAGGTCTAACTGACATCTGGGTAAATCCTGGTGTTTAGACGCCAGTGGCTGAATACCTGAAAAGAGAGTTGTTAGTGTGAAACACTCTTTTTGACAAGAGCTGAAACATCTTCAAGACACCAGACCAGGAAAATTGCCCGCCTTCAAACCTTTTAGGAGGAAATGACCCCGATGACCTCTTTAGGAAGAACCTTCTCTCTGTTATTTGGACGTGTGCTTGGCTGAGAAAGTGGATTTTTAAGACCAAGGCTGTTGGAGAAGCAGCTCTGAGACCACTGCCTGAATCAAGCTATTAAAAGATGAAGGTTTTTTTTTTTTTTTTTAAGATGATAATGTCATGTAGTGACCACCAGCTGAGTTTGACTAAACGTAATAAATCACATGCTATTACTGTTTGGGCAACGCTCGGCCACTGGGCTCAGTGCTGATTAGGCTGTTTGGCTGCCCGGCTGACATTTTTGGTCATGAGTCAGGAAACAGAAGCCCAGTTTGTAATGGAAATGTTTAATGGATATTAATGGTTTCCAATGAAGACTTCATCATTCTGGTGATCGCTCCATCGTTCACAGTCTGACCGTGGAATCATCCAATAAAGACGGGATTTTGTTAAAATACTGACGTTGATCCCCAGGCACGTTAGTAAGGACTATATTTCCCTTCATGTCGTGGCTAACATGTCTTTTAATGCTATATATGACAAACCTACTATTCCTCAATATATGAGCATTTGTCTCCCAGTAATTCCTCCTCTTTCTCCGTTTTATAGCATTCTTAGACCAAAGTCTTCATATCTTTATTCCCACTGCGGCCAAAGCCCTACACAGTGCCGATACTGATGATGATGATGATGATGAATAGCTTAAGGTCTTTGCTTGGTGTTTTATCATCTATTTGTCATTTTCCTCTCCAGTGCCACTGCTTTATACCTAATCTACTCACAGCCAGATTTCGTGCTTTGGCTGTTTTTATAGCCACTCTGCCCTTTTGTCAGCCATTCACTTTAGCTTAAGTAATTAAGTGCTGTCAGAAGAAGGAGGCTCCAATTACTCTGAATAAAGAGGGACAATTCACTGCTCTGTCCAATACCCAGAAATTCATAATGACAGAAGAGCAGCGGCTAATGGAAATCTATATGGAAGGTGTTTGTTTGGGGGGGACGTGAGGTGAGGCTGCAAATCTGTGATCAGTTCAAGGAAGTTAAGGCTCTTGTAAAAGAAGGAGCCAGTGCCAAGAGTCGAGCCTCAAACCTTCTGCTAAGACCAGTGTTTACAACTGTTTCATAAATATTTTTAATCTGTGTGGAGAGCTGCTGAGCTCAGATGTAAGTGACGTCAGGAAAACGTTTTTTCCTCAGGAGTTCAGATCTTTATCTGGAGAACCTGAGGTCTTCTTTTAAGACTGTCAAAATGCATTAACTAAGATAATTACTTTGTGAAATTAATCACATTAAATTTTTAAACTCATTTTTAATGCATGGGTAGAATGACGCACAGTGATTCAGTGATATCTGCTCTAATACACAGTTGATACACAAACCACGAGAGAATGTTTTTATTTTAACAAAGCAACTTGAGCTTAAATATATATGTATATATTTATACATATATATGCATAGTCTGCTGTTACAGCAGTTCCTTTAATATACACACAAATGTCTCATATTTAGGGATGTTGATTTATCTCAATTATTGTAATTTTATTCCAAATGTATCTCTAAAGTATCTTGATTAATTACGATTAATTGTGATTAATACACCGCAACCTTATACATTGTCAGATTAAATATTTAATTGGTTCAATAGCCCTAGTTTTCTTGAGTTGAGTTTTTTGTTTTTATAGAAACCCCTGTGCCACCTTGAGAGTTGTCATCCTTCAGAGTGTGTAAGAAAACTGTGTAGGTACAGTAACTGCTTTGAGAGAAGAAGGACAAAAACACAATAATGTTTGAAGGGAAAGCAAATGACTTGTTGTACCGTTTGTGTGGAGATCAAACTGAGGCTAACAACATTATACAGCTGGAGGCAGCGTGTGGCTGACAGATAACGCAGCAAACCTAATACAAGAGCAGCGGCTGACTGGAGCCATAAGTAGACATTGATGATCTGGCCGTCCATGGTTGGCTGGGACCAGAGTAAGCACAGTGCAATGGTGGCTGTAATGGTGGCCCGCTGATGGTCTGAGGTCAGCAGGAGCCAATCAAGGCATATCAGGGCAGTTGTCAGCACAGCTGCTGCCAACAGCTCCTGTGACTGGTGTGTATTTTTTTATAACTCATACTGAACTTGCCATCTTTATGTACCTGTAATATTCTGAATGTGTGTTTTTTTAGCAAAGTTTTGCTACAAAATACAATTGTCTCAAGTTAGAATTTTACCTTTTCACATGCAGTAACTAGAACTGAAAGTATGCCTGAGACACAGTACTACTACAGACAGACATAACAGCAAACAGGGATAGAAACTCACAGGTTTCTGGCCTCACAGAAGGACAATTGTATCTGCCTTCATTTGGGTATCAAGTGATACATATGTGGCCCACATAGTTGGCTATGGTCTAACTCATCCCCAGGTGTATCAGGTGACTGTGCAAGTAGGTTTTAATGACTCCAACAATTAGTTTTGTTATTAATACTTTTTTCCCCCCTGAAATACACTTGAAAATACTGAAAAGAAGATACAAACCATTATCTTATAGCAATACAACCTAAAATTGGCAAATCTGGCTGAGAATGTTGCGATGTGAGAAATGAAAAAAAAGAAAAAATAAATAAATAAATAAAGCTGACAAGGACAGAGAACATGCCACACGAATGAGGAAGTGTCTTTAAATATAACGGTCTGGTAGCAGGTTTTTCTGGGCAGGAACACGACGGAGCAGCTGAGGGACAAATACTGAAACGGACGAAGTGCCAAACAATTCATGACAGTGGATGGAATAAACACTGACTCTGGTAATGAGTGGGGAATGAAGCTAGGAAGGGTTTCCAGGTGATTGAAAGCAATTGGAGACACAGAGTCTGGAGGCACCTGGTGAGGAGAATGAGGACGGAAGAAGGACGGAGACAAACTGAACCAGTTGAATGCTGAACGCTGACGTGTTGTTTTGGATTGACTGGCAAGTCAGAAAGAGGAATACTTCAGTGGGATGTCACACAAAGGGGTTTGGAGGCCGTTGCTTAAAAGGCCTTGACGGCGGTGACTGGCGGGTGTTTGTAAGAGGTTTTTAAAAGTGTCTATTGAAGTTTTTGGACACGTCACTGCGAGTCCCTCAGGTTTGGAGAGACGCTGAGAAGGACAGCTGTCTGTAAAGTCCATTAAGACGCTTTACTCCCTGTGATATCAGCCAAGAGTAGTCCGCTGGACGTGTCTCGACTTCCGAAGCTTTGGACGAATACAAAGAGTCTTTGAAGAGTTGTTTGATGTGTGAGGCTAAGGCCATGTCTGACGTGGGCTACACGCTGTTTTCATACTGAGCTTTTTTTTTTTGCTCTCTGTAAACATTGTTTAGTGAAAAGTGCTTCTGTGAGCAGATTTCCTATTGGTTGGCTTCATTTACACCATGTAGCTTACATTTGTCGAAAAGAAACTATGAAAAATATTTTTTGACAATAAAGTGAATAAAAACTAAGAGAAAAAGCTAGTTAGTTAGGGTAGCTTACATTTGTCGAAAAGAAACTAAGAATAAAAACTAAGAAAAAAAGCTAGTTAGTTAGCTACAACAGATACATCTATTCAGAAAATAGCTACCTTTGGCTAAGAATAGCCAACAGTTATTTTAAAAGCTTTAATTTTACAGCTCATGGATATCTAAAAAAAGGAGACAGTCATAAATGCCATAAAGGTTGGCAAAAATAATAAAAACCTGCAGTTAAATTAAATTCGCAAGGGCAAAAAAATCAGTAACAAAATGCATCTTAGAAATATATGATGGAGAACAAAAAAAATTGTCCAGTGGCCAGAATTGGGCCAGATGTTCATAAAAGTCCAAACCTGCAGGTTTACAAGACTCTAAACACTCTGAATTACTGTGTTATTAAAAATCCTTTTGGATTCTGAGAATCAATCTTGTCTTTTCTACACCTGCGAACTCAGAGACAGTTTCCCTCCGGCTGCTCAAATTCAACAAGGAAAGATTAACCTTTAGTTTCCTCATAAAAACAAGAAGCAATCTGATCCCCCTCCCAAGATTTTTCCAAGCCTCTCTCAGTTGGGTAGACGTAGCCGCAGCGCTTCATAATATTCCCTTAAAATGAAATGGCATCAATCGGAGATGAAATTCATCTTGAGATGTCTGAAGAAATGCACTCCAGCTCAGAAATAGGTTACAAAAATACATTGCAGGGGATATTGATTGCATCTTTGTTCTCTCTGCTGGCATCTGGGCCTTTTGTTCGGCCACAGTGATCTATGAGTAATAGCGCTCGGCAGTAAAATTCACATATACAGCAAAAAAGTGAACGTTGGACGGAGAGAATTGCATTTGTTTTTCTGCTTTTTCTTTTTTCTGGCCATACATTCTGGTAGAGTTGTTCTCTAAGGTGTCTGTGTTGCTGATAAATGTTGTTGGGCCTCTCACACACACAGGGTAGCGTGGTAAAGCTACAAGTTAGAAGGCGAGAAATGCAACAGAAATGAATGAAAGTTGACGAAAAAAACAGATGATAATCAGGGTTAGAGAGAATGAGAACCACATGAGGGTTAAGTCTTATAAACAAATGAAAAAAGTCACCAAGGTGTGCAAGGTTAGCACAGAATAATAGCTAATTGGTAGCCAACCTAGATACCAAAAATGAATTAATGGTAGTAGTAATCACTTTATAATAAAATAATTAAACTAACTAAACTAAAAATTTGCTAAAGAGCAGCTAATGTTTTTTTTTTTTTTGTGGTGGTGGTGGGGTGGGGGGGTTACTGGAGTGTAGCGACAATGAGTGCAACCATAGTGATGTATGTTTCCATCCCAGCATTGGGCAACACACACAGTGCTTTCTACCCCGGCTGACTGTGTGTTCTCGCTTCATCCTGACTTGCATATTAAGCACCAAGCAGCTGACTGCTGTAGCATCCTGCTAATGGAGCCAGTCACCACCGCCTGCCCTGGCTTCAATTAAGCATGCAAAACCCTCTGATCCAGGACTGGGGAGAAAAGCTGCTTCCAAAACCTGGGGATTTTTTTTCTTCCCCTGCAGCAGAATGCCGTGCTTCAAGTTTGTTTGCTCCACAAACTCGCACAGAAGTCGAATGTCGTAATGAAGGCCATGTGGCCGCTGCAAATATTTGTGCTCTGGTATAATTTCCTATGAAAGGACTCTGTCATTAAGATGCTAAAGAGTCTATTTACAGTAAAGGGCTGCAGAGTCTCTAATCCTCTGTGAGTGGAGAAGGGCCAGTCCTCATATCTTCACTGTGGCTTTGGTCATTGTTGTTAAAGCCTCTCAGGCTTATTTACTTCAAATGTGAATATTTTATATCAGTAAATGAATGCAGTCCTTCTGTTATTGCTCCAGAGTTTACCATTAATGGCTATCGAATATGTGCTTTTCAAATAACCTTTTTTAATGCAATAGATTCACATTTTGAGTCATTTCTTATACTTTACTGTTTTACTTAATTAACAATTATTGTGGAAAATTCTCATCTTAAGTTAACTAACACTAAATGGTAAAAGCAAAGCTAGTCTAAGAGGGGGAGATAAGATATCCCTAAATTTACCCTGAACATTTTGTAGAAAGCTAGGGAAAAGGCTAAATGCAATGACAGCATCTTAGCTAAAACAATCAATCTCAATGTAAATAAATTGCGGCTAAATGCAATGACAGCATCTTAGCTTAAACAATCAATCTCAATGTAAATAAATCAATTTTAGCCCGAAACCAAAGGGAGTTAAATAGCTGAAAGTTTAAAAAAAAAATAAAAATAAAAAACCCTATGCAGTAGGTACAGGTTGGCAAAACATGAATTAAAAGCACTAAATGTAGTATTACAAGAAAGAAGAGTCATGGATTTGATGGATAATATGAGAATGCTAAACTTAGCAGTTATGCTATCTGAAACTATGTACCTCAAAACAGCTTCCTGCAGCCATAAAAAAATGTTAGCTTACTGTATGACCCTTTAAAAGTTAGTTAAGGGAGTGTCAACAACTTCCTTCGAGTTCCTCCAAATCCCCAAACAAAGTATTAACAGCTGCTGTGTTTGAGTTTTGTTTTTCTCCAGTGAGGAATTTAAAGACAATAAATTAAATCAAAACGACAGCAAATTGTTAGAGTCTCATAGTTTGACTGTTTTTCACTTGTTTTAATTAAAACGTCTGCTGTGATTGTGTTTCAGGGAGTAACACGCGCTCAGTCACCGTGTTACTGTGAGTTTGTGAGGAGTTTAATTGCTTCCTGAGAGACTACGACAACGGTTTGACTCCAGCATTTGCCACATTTCTACAGTGGTTAGTGCGTTGATGAAGTCGTAATGAACAGGCACTTTATTATTCACACGATATTTATAAAAAGGGATTTTTATCCCATTTTTTTCAAGTTCCATCACCTTCTGTGGGAGACATTCACGTGCCACTATTCAGCAGCTGGGGGATTTAATGGAGAAAAAAAAAACCTTCTGAAATACCGTGGCCTACGGTTGGCTTTGAGGATTTTTGTGTCCTTTTTTACCACCTCCAGATTTTGAAGAGGGTGCAGTAAAGAAAAATGTCAGCTGTGATCATGTAGCTGTGCTGCCCTCAAAGGCTGGAAACAGGAGACACGGCACCAAGAGTCCGCAGGGAGAGGAAGGCAGAATATATTTTCACCCAAACCAAAAAATACTTTTGTTAGAGAACTAGCTGCTCTGCATACAGACAGGTTCCTGCTCGGTGGGTTAGTGGTTTTAAGTGGATTAAAAAAGTAACACAGTGTTTCTCTAACACCTACTGCAGTGCATTTAAAGGAGTTGTTTTTTAAACAATGTTTCTGGTTTTTAGTTCATAAATAACCCAGAACGGAGGTAAATATATATTTATGTATGTCTATATGTATATATGCTTATATAGTTATGTTTATATGTATATGTATGTACATATATATTTATATACATATACAGTACATATATATACACATATATTGTATATATACATATACAGTACATATATATATACACATATATTGTATAAATGTACATATATTTACATTACATACACAGTATATATGTGTATATATATTTATATATATATGGCAGTGATCATGCTGGTAGTACTGCTGGTAGAGAGACAAATATTTTCAGGGGTGGTACATGATGGAAAAAAAAGTTTGTGAAACACTGATATATGCAGTTCAACAGAAATTCCACCTATCTTTTGTTGGGGTGGAGGTACAGTACAGTACTTGTTTGCTGGAGTGCAGGAACATCACAGTTTTCTTATCAACAACCCTTAAACTTCCGATGTCTTTAGGAGTTGATACGGAGGTCGGGGTCGTGGCTGTCTTGTTATCGCTATTCAAGAATCTTTAACTCTGTGACTTGGAGGATCTGGCCAATTTCCTCAACTCTGCTTTAACAAAACTCTCTGTTTGCTCCGGTATTTTCAGACAGACGTACGTTAGGATGTTTCTATCGGTGTAGAAGAGTGTGGAGTCAAATATAAAGTTAATGAAAAAAATCAATAACAGACAGGTCTGTGCTGCCTGAACAAATATAATGAAGCACAAACCCCTTCATCTCCGTGCACAGTAGAGCAGAGTCGAAGGTGGTGCCGCATTTTTTAACGACACGATCGGTCGGTCAGTGAGACTCCAGCTGACACACCACCGCTGTGGGCTGTGGAGAAGGACTGGAGGAGAGGAGCAGACCGCTCACTACATGCAAGGCACAGGCTCAGTGGAGAGATTTTATATTGGTGTCATGAGGGCAGTGATAACTACATCCGTTATCTGCTCTCTCTCTCTCTTTCTCTCTCTCTCTCTCTTCACTACACCAAACGCTCCTTTCTATCAGTTCTGTTCATCTGCACCTCCTTACCCCAGAACTCCTCCGCTTCTGCCCTCATTCATTGTACTTTTCATTCACATATCGTAGGTTAGGTCTTCCTTAAATACAAGGGTGAGGAAGATCAGGTTGGTGTTTTATGTTCTTCAGAATATATATATATATAGTAGTTGGATATATTGAATTTTTTTAATTAGCAGATAAACACAAAGATCACCCGTGAATTTGTTTCAATATATATTTATATAACAATGTATTTTAATGAGCCAGCTGTGCACTAGATATATTAGGAGCTAACTGACCATTAGCCCTAGATTGGAACAAATTAGTAGTAGTTCAGCAAGTATGACAGATTGTTCTTCAAACATAATATAGATAGCGTCAAAGTAGGTAAAGGACATTGAGTTATTACTGAAAAAAGATATGAATTGGTTAAAAAAATAAAAATAAAAACAGCTTTACAGGTTTAAAATAACGTCAAAATAAGACAAAAGTAAAAAGGTAAAGCTAAGACGGCGTTAGCACAAATGACAAAAAAGTAGCCACAAAACGTATAAATAGAAAGCTTTCATCATTTTCTTTTTTCATAACTGAAAGTTTCATTTATCCTGTGGAGAAGAGACATAATGTTGCCCATTTAAGCTGAACACCAGCATATCATCCAGTCTCCAGCATATTCACAGAGAGCATTAGCCTTGAATGTGTCGCCGTTGACAGCTGGAATTGCAGACCCTGCTGGAAGCAGCTCCTTCCTTTGTGAGTCTTAGCAGGACATCACTCAGATCACTGCACACATGAGACTGATTTGTATGTCACTGGGTCCATCTGACTGACATCT
>NC_024325.1:13033308-13065557 GCF_000523025.1 Cynoglossus semilaevis
TATATATACATATATATATAAACTTTTTTAATTGTTCAAACTTTTCAACGTGCTTGAAGGTAGAACGTTTCACTTCTTATTTTTCTAAGTAAGAGCAAAGACTCACATTATTGTTTTCACATCCATTTCCAGAATAACGCTTAGTTCCTTGGTGACGGCAAAGAAATGATTTCTTAAAGGTTGTGATTGTGATTAGCTGCGTTGTCAGTGTAATTGTCTGCTGTCATTTTCTCTTGTGAAAACGATTTCTTTTGTGTGTGAATTCTATTTCTATTTGCAAACAACCTCCCATTTTATTTTTCTAGAAAAACAGAAAATCACCTTTATTTCCTTGTTCCTGATTTTTTCTTATTTATTTGTGTTTGTTTTGGAAAAAAAATTTCCTTATTTATTTGTGTTTGTTTTGGAAAACATTTTTTAAAGGAATAAGAAACACTGTGCAGAGTGTGTGTTGTGTGTGTGTATACCCATGTAGTTAAAGCACTTCTTACAGTGTATATTTGTAGATATCCATTTGCAAGTCCCTGGGATACTATATTGTCTTGTGTCTTGTTGTTGCCCGTCTGGGGTAAGTGAACATGTACTACCAGTCACATCACTAACCTGTGGAAAATAGTTGCCGACAGGTGACAGCATTTATTTGGCGTTCTGGATTTGCTAGTAAGCAGTGGTACAAAACCATTGGAGTGAAAATGTGATATTTTCTGCTCTCCTTGACAGAAACTGGAGTGAACAGTGGGTAAAAACTCCACATTTTCTTAAGAAATATGCTCTTTGTTCGCCATCAGTTGTGTCAGAGTTGCAAAGAATGCGTTGAACAACACGACCTGATAACTTATTGCATTTTCACACCTACGTTTTTATGACTCCCAATATGCTGTGAGTGAGCAGAGACCATAAAACCTCACTCTGAGTTGAAGCGTGAGCTTCAACAGCCTGTTCATCACAGGGACGCTGCTCAGAACAGCACTGTTTTCACTCAGACGTACAGTTTGCTGAGAAAGCGGCTCTGGGAATATCTCTTTTTCCCACAGCTCCTGAATCCCTTTTTGTTGTCTTTAGTGTTGCAGATATGATCAGCTGCTTCTCAGGCTGCTTGTCTTAGTCTTATGAGGCATAGCCAGGGTTTGCTGTGGTGTTCTTTCCAGACGGGCTGAAAAGAAATTGATATGTTGTTTTGCTTGTATCTACCTCCAGACTGGAGTAACAAACGCTGTGGCTGCCTGTTTCTCTGTTCCTCCCTGGAGGCTGTGTGTTAGTCTAAAAGGCCGGGTCACTCATGTGGCAGCGGCGGAGAGTTACTGTAAATCAATATTTGTATGAATTCTTGACTAAGCCACACGAGGATATTAGCTCCCTCCTTGAATAGTAAATTATTATTTTTTTCTTCAGCCAGAGGTCAGCAGGTGTTACATCCTGGTTCCTTAGCAACAGCTAACAGGATAAAACACTAGATTGACACATGTTTATACAAACGGTTTTCTCCACTGGAAGACCAAGTGCCCCCTACTGCTTATATTGTATAAAATTGTGTTCCAGTCCCAAGTCAGTACTGATCAACATCTAACTCCTCTAGTGACCTGTAGTTTCTGCATTAACAACCAACTTCAATATAAATAAATAAATAAAATAAAAAATAAAAAAATATATATATATGTATATATATATATAAACAAACAAAGCTGTTACAATGCTACAGCCACAAGGCTGTGACATCATGAACAGTGACATCTTGCTGCTGTGACATTAGTTACTTACCTACCAGTCTGCCTGTTGTTCACTGTCTCCTTTTTTTTTTTTCAAACTGTTTTTCTGGAACCTACCAGAGAGAATTGGAACGGGATGAACTCAGTCACTCGTGTGAAGAGGCAACATGTTGAAGGATCAGTGGGATTTCTGCGTGTCTGCCTCTCCATCACGACTCAGCGACGTTCCTGCTCCTCAGCCTTCGCTGCACTGCTGCTCTTAACAACACTGACAAACACAGTCTGACAACTTGCAATTTCTAAAATTGTCATTCTGGCAAAAGTGCACTTGAGGATTTTGAGACGAGGCTTCGTTGTTTTCAGATATTCTGATGAATATCAAAGAAGTTTTTTTGTTTGTTTTTAAAACGGGACACTGACCAGGGAGTCAGGTAATCCCAGTGGCAGAGGGGAGGGGGGCCAGGGAGTCAGGTAATCCCAGTGGCAGGGGGGGAAGGTCACATCTTGTGAAGTTCCCTAGTTGATCTGGGGGCCACATAAAGACACAAGCCATTCACACCTATGAGAAATGCAGAGTGTAATTATTATTCTTATTGTACTGTGGGAGGCATCTGGAATACAAAATGTACGCATAAGTGTTATCCCTTGTTATTAGGAATCGAACATGTGACCTTCTTTCTGTAAGGCAAGTGTGATTAACCACTCATCCATTGACTGACTATTTACAATTCAATTTCAAATTCAGTATGATGAGTATCTTTAATCTATTTGATGGTGAGAACCTGTCATTTCACAAAGAAAGACCTTCTCTACCCCCTGTACATAATTCATCATCATTCGTTAACACCTGAGCTAGAGTTAGGTGGACAGGGATGTAATTATGCCGATTTTCTGACAGGCAGAAAAAGCTCAAACTTCAGAACAACCTTGTCCAATTATGATGAGTAAGGCTGTCTATATGTGTCTAGACAAGGATTGTGAGACACGGGGGAAAAAGAACGAGTTGACGATCCTACGATCCTGTTTTCATAATGTAATCTTTACAGCTGCCTGAAACACAGATGAAAACCTGGGAGGTCAAACTGTGGGATCACTGTGGGGATGAGTGTATGAGTACATGTAGATGCATGTAGAGTCAGTGTTGATTGTGCGACTGCGAACCATTTTTACTGCACAGTCTAGCTGTGTAGTAAAAATGGTTCCTTTATTGTGCAGACAAAAGAACCTGATTGTGGACCTCACCTTAGTCTGCTTCTTTTTCCTCACAGAGCCTCAGACTAATGTATTCTTCTTTGTTCTCTCTCCTCTTCAATGATTCCAGCTGATCTCCAGGTGCAGATCACTCCGACGCAGGGAGAAATCAGCGTAGGAGAATCAAAGTTTTTCCTCTGTGAAGGTAAGAGTTTAAAAATAATACTGTTTCTGGAGACAAGAAACAGGGTGGATGGTGGTCCATTTCAGATCATCCAAAAACGACACCAAAATACCAAATGTGATTGTTTTCTGTCTGGTCTCTTTCTTTCAATATGGAACTAATCTTCGTTTGCTAACTATTACTATAACTATTCACATAGCTCTCTGGTATTTTTGCTGATTTTCTTTTTTTGTTGTTGTTGTGCATGTTTTGATCCATGTTTTTGGCCAATTATTGAATCTTCTTTTGGAACCTGTCCTTGGTAAATGAAAATGATGATTGGATTTTCTTTCTCTGCCATTGCAGTTAGTTATACTATTTCAAGTATTTTAGTCATTTTAAACCTATATTTATACTAATACTAAACATATTTGGCTATATTATACAGCCACAATATAGTTGGTTGTGTTCTCTTTATTTTTGCACATCCTTTTGTTGAAAGTGAGTTTTATTTCACATCTTTTGAATGGAAAACACACAGCTCCTGTGGCGAGATCTTCACAACAACTGTTGTTAAATCACACAGTGAAGAAGAATTCGACTTTTAAATTCGCAGAAACAATAATGGCCAGCCTTGCTTTTAGTGGGAACCTGAATTGTGTTTACTCACAGATAGTGAAGAGACCCCCGGAGAGTAATTTGGTAATTTTACACTGACTGTGAAAATGCATTAATCTTGACTGATTGCTGCAGCCTTTACAATTTTGTAGAAAACCAAGCCAACAAACAAATCCAGCAGTTAACAAAACACAATATTAAACAGTATTTCACACAGCTCCTCCATCCACTTTATATGGACTGTGATTAATATGTCTTCTGTGGATTGTTGATGAATTGCGTCTTGGCTGCTTTTAAAATCTATTCAGTTTTCTCTCGTAATAAGCCCTGCACTGAAAAACCAGCCATTTGCATTTTTATATTTTAGCATTCGCAGCTTACAGGTTTTCTCTTATGGAGACAATTAAAAGAACTGATTGTGTTCTGTTTAACCCCACGTTGCTAATGATTTGGTTTGAACTGGATTTTGTTGCACTTCTGGGTACGTTTTATATTTTTTTCTGTTTATGTTCATGCTCTCAGAGTGCTGTGCATAAACACATTTTCAGATTTTAATGGTCTTACACCAACCTGTTACTCTCTAAGTACCCTTGTTGATCTATCATGTTTAGTAAATTTAAATTAAATAAATATAAATGTAAATACTAATGTGATTGGAGAAAACATAATTCTTTCATTTTTGTTGCCTACAGTGGTGGGAGATGCCAAAGACATCGACTGGTACTCCCCCAGCGGTGAGAAGATCCTCCCCAACAGGCCTGACATATTTGTGAGCCGCAGTGACGAGAGCACGTCCACCCTCACGATCTACCACGCCAGCACCGACAACGCCGGCATCTACAAGTGTGTAGCCAAGAACGGTGACAAGGAGGCACAGTCCACGGTCCAAGTGAAGATATTCCGTAAGTCTTGTACTCCTGTACTCTCTAGGGTACTCTTATACTCTAACGACCATCATTATGTCATCAACATAACAAATGCAGAATATCCATTCAATTGTTAATTTGGACAGATTTAGGATAATTTCCGACAAGAATACCCACCATATGTCATCAGAGGAACTGACTAAGAAGTTTTTAATCCAACTAGAAATTCAGGATAGCTAAACACTGTGTGTAAAAGCTGGTATTAAACTTATTCATGCTGATTTATTTCCTTGTACCAGGATAGCTAAACACTGTGTGTAAAAGCCGGTATTAAACTCTAAACCCCTCTAAATATACTGAAATGAACTGCGTATATGCAGATTAAGAGCAGGACGGGTTTTTATAATATATTTATACAACAGTGAAATATCTTTAAAGGGAAATATTTTCTTTGCTGCATGAGCACAGACTGTAAATAAAATTCTTCTCATCATTAACTACAAAGTCTCAGTGAGCAGAAATGTCACCTGGAGCAGAATCCACCTCACAAAACAACAGCGTCTGAGCCTTAATTAAAGCAGTTCACCCTTAATAAGCAACAAAGTGTGACATTAGGGTGCAAAGGTTTTTCTCAAGTAAGAAAATAATAACTGTTATGCAGTTCTTTAAGACACAGCAAAAGGTTCTTTTTTCCTTACTTTGTCAACACCCACACTTCAAAGAATAGTAGCAGCATAAAGCAGGTTAATACCTTATATTATAGTCCTTTCACTTTCAGTCAAAGACTGTGAGTGTTATTCACATCAATACACAGTTGTCCAGGTCTGTTTTAGCAGCAAATTATTGAATGTTGACTTTCAGTCACTAAATCATGTAAAGAGCCTTCTTGACTTAGGTCGAACATGTTGGATAATTTTAACAAGTTGTCCAGGTCTGTTTTAGCAGCAAAATATTGAATGTTGAGTCAAAATGTTCTAAGACACATCATTGTCACTTTCACTTTCAGTCACTAAATCGTGTAAAGTGCCTTCTTGACTTAGGTCGGACATGTTGGATAATTTTAAACAGATTTAAGGCCATCATTTTTTTGTTTTGATGCGTGGTATTTAAATATAAAACACATTCTAGGAAACTAACTTTAACCCGTAGTTATTTAAAGTTACTAATACTTATTTATTATGTATCAGTTTTGACAAAATGCTAATATGTTGCCCTTCAGTTTTTGAAGATGATGCAACTATATTCTAGATTATGGGTGTATGCAACAATCAACAATAAAAAAAAAAAAAAAATAGAAAATTGAACGGTATTGAGATCTTGGCTCTAAAACAAAATTCAGGATTTTGTTGACTCCAAGCTGTCAGCCTCACAGGGACAGCTTAGATTTGTTTGTTTTTTTCTCTTCAATGTAGAACTGTCATCTGTCATGTGCCCGAGGTCAAACGACACTATTAGGTATTATTATCGGTCATTCTGGGGTTCAGGGACCTGTCATGTCTGAGAATCAATTGTTTTATCCTGTGTAGTGTTTTATAGTGATTGACAGTCGGACGTGGTCTGACCTGACAGGAGGTCTGACATGTTTGATTTTTTTTCCTTCCTTTTTGTAAAATGTCCTTTTATTTCTTTGACATTGACCAGTAAGAGTAGGAAACAGTTAAAAAGAACGGCAAAGAAAGAGAACACAACGCATTATTGCCTTATCACTGTGTTTGTGTTTATGTAATTTATATTTTTTATTTATAAATTTTCAATTTTGCATTATCATATCATCTTCATAGAGGCAAAACTTAAAATCTAAAGTTGGAAATATTAAAATTTATCGTGATGTGTTGATTAAATGAGGTGAGTACATGAGTAAATAAAAAGGGCGACAGTAGCTCCTCTCAGAAAAGGGTTACATACTACTCAAAAATTCTTTCCCTCAAAGCCAACATGCTAAAATATTTTTAATAATTTTTTTTTAATTATGAATTTGCTGACTTTAGGTAAATTTAGTAGCAGGATAAAAGAATGTGGAGGCAATTTGTGATTAATCACGAGTTAACTGTGATGACTGTGTAATTAATCGCAATGAAATATTTAATCCATTACACTCCTAATGTTTACCTTAGCGACTCTACCCACCAACACAATCAGTCATCAAAACAGAAATCCCAGCAAACCCTTGAAAGCAGAAGCTCCACCATATGGTATCCCGTTATGGCGCTAATCAACTGTAAGATTTATTTTTCACCCTGTGAGATTCATAAATACGTCGCACGGGACTCAACACCTCGGAGGTGTCGGGCTGAGCACTGAGATTCATAATATAAAAATAAAAAAATATGTCACATTTCCTTACAGAGAAGATCACCTTCCCCAAAGCTCCCAGCCCACAGGAGTTCAACGAAGGGGACGATGCCGACATCGTCTGCGAGGCAGTCAGCTCTCCTCCGCCCAACATCATCTGGAAACACAAGGGCTCCAAGATCCAACCAGCCAAAGATGGTGAGCCAGCGAAAAAGTACAGAAATGTTTGAGTTATTTTCTCGCTTTCTTCACCTCGTCGTCTTATCGTCTCCCCCCGGCTCCTGGAGAAGTCACCTCACCTCCCTGCCAAGTCATGCTTCTTGATCTATTTGCCATACCTACTTCCCTGCCTATCTTTTATGAGAAAAAAAAAAAACTTGTGGAGTCAGCAAATAAGGAGTTTTAGACTCATGTATGATGCATGAAAGTGACTGAACCCCCTAGTTTTTCAAACTGACACTGAAAAAGCCAAGTAGAATATGGCAGAGAGAAGAGTTAACGAGCTGCTCTGACAAACTTGTGGTTTGTCTCCCTCTCCGTCTTTGCCTCTCGTTATCTCTCTAAGATACCATGACCTGCCATGTTCATATTTATTGACACAATAACAGATAAAATTCACATCTTTTCCTCCCAGGAGTTTTGCACCTTAGCATCCTGGTTTGTTTTTCTTAATAAAGAGTTTGTAGAATTTATCCAAACGAATTACTTGAAAGGTCTTCCATCGTGTGGCGCTTTGGCCCAGAGGCAGTGAGTCTGTCATTGGCCTGGAACCCCAGGGTTCACCTCCTGGGCAAGTTCGAATCCTGGTTAGGGCAGTTGGTACCTTCCAGTGGACTCACCACCCGCAGGAAGGTTTAGGAGGGTTGGTACGGTGTGGTGGTGACTGCTGCCCCCGCGACCTGGTAACGGATAAGTGGAAGAAAATGGATGGATGGATGGGTCTTCTATCGTGAGGAGGAAGAGAGCTCTGTCGTAGCACCGTGCTCAATAAAGGAAAGAAATTTCACCAGAAACAATTTCTGTCCATCGGCGGAGATGAGAGTACCATCAGGAATGCAGTACAGTTTTATTCTTGTACACATTTAGGAAAGCAATTTAGTCCAGCAGCCGGTTTACAAAACTCAGCGGTGCAGCTACATTTTTCATCTCCGATCTGGGAGCAGTATCGGAGACCAGAGCAAACACTGTCTTTTGTTTCATACTTGAACTCGGCCTGATTTAACCTCGCAGTAACCCCGCCCCTGGAGACCGCTGGAGAACTCCGAGTCACCACAGTGTTGCACATACCCAGCTTTTATTGCTGGACTCCGGTGAAGGAATGTGTTTTTCACTGGAAACACCACAGAATGTGACCAAAATTGACAAGTCAAAACCTCTAATGTGATTTTTTTGTACTCTCAGTGTCACCATAAGTGTCAGTGTGGTGTTTATTTAAAAAAAAAATCACACCAAGCCTGGAGAGGCTTAACTCAAAAAATGGTTTACCATCAATACTGAGTAAATAATATAGGTCATGGAGGTTATTGTAAATATATGATAGATCTGAGATTGATATATGTACAAATGGAATTCATTCTTTTAATATATATATATATATATACTGTACATATGTGTACTTATATACACATATATCTACATATGTGTATATATGTACATACAGTATGTACACAGATATCTACATGTGTATATATTGTGCTCAGAAAACAGCTAGAAAGTAGAAATCTACATGTGTATATATTGTGCTCAGAAAACAGCAAGAAAGTAGAAACGTATTAAGCAAAACATCTGAAACTTTCACAAAGAAAACATCAAATTGAAAACAAAATAGCTAGTGATGCCTTCACTGTCCTAGAAAAAGATAGCTGGCACCCAATCACAACACTTTACATGTAACAGTCATCAATGCTACTGAAGCACGCACAGTTGATTATTATTAGACATGATCACGCGTCACAATATGCTATGCTGATAGTACTGGTTCTGAATCTAAATGGACATAATATACAATTTCTATTCTCAATTTATTCTAGTACAAGATTCCAAATACGAACCCTGGACTCCTGCAGAGCAGCCTTTGTCCTCTAGAGGCTGCACAGTAGAAGTCAGCCTTGACACATGTTCTAATTAGCTCCTGTACTGAAATCTGTGTAGGAACAAACAACAACAACAGCAGACGACGTGCTTGGCTATTTGTCTGCAGGCATCTGAAGTGTGGTCAGACCTCTGGGTCAGAATAAAAGCTTAAAGTTGGCTTCACTTTAGTCTCTGTGTACATGGCTGGTGTAATTAGGTGGTGCACAAGCTCGGCAGACTCTATGATCATGTAAAACAAGGCAAAGATCTGCCGTCTCCACGTTAGCATGAAGTACTTTCTGTTAGCCTCTTACCACATGCCTCATTACTGGGGGTAATTGGAGGCTTCATAATCGAGCTCCAACGTCGTGTCTGAGTTACAAGGTGTTATCAAAGAATAAAGTCAGAGACACACAGCAGAGGACTGATTCAGACGATCTTCCTGGTCCATGCATCAAGTCAAACTGAGAGCAGCCACCAGCTGCTGCACAGTTCAGACCATTATTGACTCACAAAAATACCTGGAAGGCATCAACCAAAAAACAATTTCTGTTAGCTTTCCTGTTAGCTCCGTGTCAATAATTATTTTCTTCCTGATATTTGTGCCTTTCTCGTGTTTCAGTGCGATACAAGATGATGAATAATGGCCACCTGCAGATCCGCGGCATCAAGAAGATAGATGAAGGCACCTACACCTGTGAGGCCCGTGTGATGGCCAGGGGAGAAATTGACTTCAGGATAATCAAGGTCATAGTTAATGGTAAGGACTGTGTTCATGCCGACATTTGCTTTCTGTTTTCTTCTGGTATTAAAAGTATAAAACACTACTGTCTTCAATAAAATATTTTAGTGGACAAATCTTGAGTGGACGATCCAATATTTAAAACTGTGTTCTGTGCAGGCTAATGTATGTGTGTAATGTTGATTCTTACCTGTCTTTTTCAGTACTTCCTACCATCCGTGCCAGAAAGCTGGAGGTCAACGCCACAGCAGACATTGGTAGCTTTGCCACGTTGGCTTGTGACGCAGACGGTTTCCCTGAACCCAAGGTCACCTGGGCCCGGTATGTTAATGATTTAAAAACCCTGTCTGAATTATGAAAATATACTGTGTGTGTATATATATGTATATATATATAATGTTACTGTTATCTTTCTGTACTTATTTTAATTATGTATCAAATAATACCTTGCCGGCAGCAAACCTAAATAAAATTCTTCCTTGAAAACTGCAGAGACACAAACCTTATTTTAATTATGTATCAAATAATACTTTGCTGGCAGCAAACCTAAATAAAATTCTCCCTTGAAAACTGCAGAGACACAAACCATAATAAATTACTAACTTTAAAAGAAAAATCACCAATCACCAATGGGTCTTTGTGTTACTTTGACATCAGAACAAGCAGTACAAAAATACCTCAAAACATTTTCATATTAGCTTAAGTGTCCCTAAAACTTTCAATTACATCTTCTTGTTCTGTTAACAGTGGTGAACTGCTGTGTTTTTACCCGAAGAGAAACACTGGAAAGGTTGTTAAAACTCAGACACAGTGGCAGGTTGATTTTTGTATTGTGTTCATTAGAGTACATGTAAATCAGGTTGTGCTCAATGAACCCTCTCAAAGTGCTTGTCGAAAAACAGCCAGAAGTGCAAATTGCATCTTTCTCCTTTTGCTCTAATCCACGCGGGCTGTTTGCTTCCTCTGTGTCTCTTTATAAATACGATCTTTTGAAACAAGATGAAACAATGTACGACGATCTCTCTTCCTGCTGCATCTGCATCTCCAACCAAGCTCTTTGTTGGTTTTGAACTCAGACCATATATAGAAATGTGTGTTTGTTATGATGTTGTTTAAAATTAATATCTGGGAGAAAGGATAGAATTGACTGTTTCAAGAGTTAAAAAGGCTGCACACATTTGCATTAACAGCATATTGCAAATAGTCTACATCTGGTCTAGTAAGTAAGCTGGACTAACCACCTTTTTACTGTTGAAGAGGCCGAAAAAGACTGTCAAAGATTGAGTGTAGGATCCAAAAATGTCACTGTTTTTTGTTTTTCTTAAGAAAAAGAAATCTCAAATAAACAGTTTATTTCTGTGTCAATATTTCAGGGCTTTGATCTGTCATGGCTAGCTTTTAATAGCCTTTAGCTCAATTTGCTCTTAATTGTTTTTTTTACAATCATAGAATAGTGGAATTCCTTGCTTTATTTTGTGTTTCAAATGTAAAATGGAAATCTTAAATATTTCCTAAAAATCTCCAAAACCGGGTCTTAGATTTAGTTCCTGTTCCTGCAGTTTGAAACAAAAGGCATTTCCTGTGCACATGTACCTGTTTTACGATCATAGTGACCTTGTCCGCCACTTAATTAAAGTCTTAAATACTACAGGAGGAGACGTTAGCCCTTAGCTGCCTTTACATGACTGAACCTTGGTCCTATTAATGAGTTTGTACAGTTTATACGGGTTAGTTTATAATACCTTGTACAGTGGTCACTCCGTGTGAGTGAATCAGGTAACGCTGATCTTAAACCCAAGTTTTTTTAAATCAAAATTCTGCCTTTTTTTGTTTGTTTGTTTTGGGGGTTTTTTTTTTGTATTTTTTCACTGCTGCAGAACATTCCAATTTTTAGCAGCAGCAGCAGCTTTAAATGCCAAACTGTTTTTGTATCTAATCAGCACCAAATGTTGGTACTGATTACAGACTGGCAGACTCTACACTTTAGACCATATTATCACATATTATCACATCATCTCCCAAAATCAGTTGCCAGGCCACAGTCTACAAAACTGTATCTTTGTGAGTTGGGCACAAAAAAAAGAAATCTTTGTTAAGTATTTTTTTAAACAGAAATCCTACTTGGCAAGTACTATCTGTATCTGTACCAGTACTAGTTTTTGCCCTGATACTTGATTCAAGTTTGAATGAAACACTCTCCTATATGACATCACTGTCATTTGTTGTTTGGATCGAGTTCATGGTACTGACAAGTACACAAATGAAAATAATTATAACATATTGGTCTGTAAAAAAATGTATGGGGGCAAATCAATACATGATTAAAATCCTTTGCCATAATGAAGGGCAAAAATGTCCTAAAAGAAAACAACACAAATCACAGAGAGCAAATGTTACACAATCTAACGTATGCATACAACGGCCAAATGTAAACAAAGGCGTCTTTGCAAAAAAGTTGTTTGCAAAAAATAAAATTCCAATAAAACACTATATTCACGTACAGTGTTAGATCATTTATTCATCACATGTTAGCAGCGGCTGAACTTCCCTTCCTGTCTCCACTGTACTTTACATATTTGCGAATCATTATTCACCGGCGAGACACCACATCACAGCTGCAGATGAATTTTTAAATAACCTTATTTTAAGTGGATGTGAGTGGCTAAGAGTTAATTGAAGAGACAGATGTTCCTCACAGCTGGGCTCTGTTGAAATAAACCTGTGTGAACCGTCCACTGTGGAGACACAGAGACACAGAGAGAATTTGAGGTTCTGGTCAGATGACAGTGAAGAAAGACCGTGTTGTGGTGTGGAGGACAGATGGGTTGAAGCTCTATTTGTTCTGCTCTTCTGGCCCCTCTGACAGGGCTGTCAGTCAATGTCTGCCTGCAGAATGCGTCACGACGGCTGCTCCTCAGGCGTAGCTTCTCCACAAACAGGGCTTTGACCTCGTGGTGCTCAGGAGTGAAGGAGTGTTTTCAGGAATACAGAAGAAATGCGTGGTTAAATTAGTGCAAAAACAGAGCCAAAACTGGAACAATTAGTGCAAAAACAGAGCCAAAACTGAGCTGACACTACGGAATGTGTGAGAGAATCTGGGAGAAGATTTCTTTTTTCTTTTTTCTGGTCTCCCAGCTCCACTCCTCTCTGGAGATAAAACAAAATCAAACAGATCGTTGTCAGGCAGCTGAGAAATGTGTTAGGAGGACCCCCAAGTCAGTTCATATACTGATTTTTTTTTTCTTTCTTTCTTTCTTTCTTTTTCACAGTAACAACGACGCCCTCAAGCCTGGCGATAAGTACACCCTGAATGACGATGGTTCAGAGCTGGTGATTGAAGGTGTCACCAAACTGGACGAAGGCGAGTACACGTGCATCGCCAAGAACAAGGCCGGAGAGAAGTCCACAGAAGTCAGCCTGAATGTTTTTGGTGAGAAACTTCAAATATCATGCTTTAAAAGGACAGCCTTTCTCTTGTTTCCACCTCAGGCCTCTTTTTTTTTGGTCCCTATTGACATTTGGCGGACACAGCTTTTTCCAGTGGTCAGCCAGTTACAGGGTCGCTCACCATGACGAGCACAGTTTGAAGAGAACCTCTTGCTATTGGATACTAATTAGCTTCAGCCCCGAGGAGGTTCAAAGATAGTGCATTATAGTCTCTCGCCCGCTCTCTCTCTCTCTCTCTCTCTTCATGAGCCAGGCTTAGATTGCAGCCCTATTACAGCTTATGATAATGTCGTATTGAAGTGTAGCCTTAATGAAGCTGTATGTATAATTCAGCAGTGCAACAAGCAGAGAAACTCACTTTGTGTTGATATGTGTGTGTGTATAAAGACAATTGATAAATGATCACAGGATGTAAATTGTGTCACGCTGCTGTGAATCGTGGAAGATTAAAAGGCTGCCTGTAAGTTCTTTGTGATACTCATAAAAACTAGAGAAAGTTCTGCTGAGCCATTTGCTAAGTGGTCGTCTCAAACTTTAATGGTGAATTCATGCGGCTTTACCAAGTGATACAGGGATGGATGAACCTGTGGGCGCTGTCCGTGCTACTATTTCACCTAGAACTACCGTAGCATCACTGCCATCCTTTGCATTGAAAATGAAGCACCTACTGTAGCTTTCCATGGAGAGGTAAAATTGTTTTTGTTCACAAAAAGATCTAGTTACAGTCTTATATTTTATCCTAGGACTGTTAAGGTATCACTGGTGATTTAAAGGTTAGCTTAGTTTAGATAAATTAGCCCATAAGATGTCAATGGAATGAGAAAAGGGCTAAAATGATGGAACTTTAGAGAAAGTCCTTCCACAGCTACACTACAGGGGGCAGTGGTGCTTTGGTGGTTTTGGAGGAAGCGGTCCTGAAGGTTTCAGGTTCGAGTCCATAAGTTACCACTGAGGTGCATGGCACTGTTCCCACACACTGCTCCCCCCCGTGAACTGCCTCTCTTTGGTGATTGGTTCACTTTTACTTTCCTGTTCCTGACTCCTCTTTTTCATCCCTAGTTCCTCCAAAGATCACATACCTGAACAACCAGACCGCCTCCGAGTTTGAGGAACAAGTCACCCTGACCTGTGAGGCCACAGGTGACCCCACACCGACCATCTCCTGGAGTTTTGAAAACAAGGTGTTCACTGAAGGACAGCAGGTCAGGACATTTTCTTATTAGTTTTGTTCAGGAACGAAATTTACAAAATGATTTTGAAACTTGTTTTTTTCAAACCAGATCAATCTTAACACACTTATGTGGGAGATCATTCAAACTCAGTCACAGGCCTTGAGCTGCTTCTCACCTAATGTGGAATAATACCTTCCACGTCAATAAACGATAGCAGAGTTTCTTAAAAGAGAATAAATAAAGTGTGTTTTGGAGAGCAGGTGCTTGTGATGAAAACATGACAGTGACCTTTGACACCAGCCCACAGTATTAAACATATCAGGACCCTCATGTTGTTATTATCACATTCCTCATACAGACCTCATCCAGGCCATCCACATTTATCTTTTTATCAGTACAAAGAAGTTTATTATGAATCTACAATCATCTTCAGTGTTCACAGTTGTTGCCAATTAAATGGAAGAGTGATGTTAAATGAGGGGGAAAATAGAAGTAAGACTAAATAAAAATGGATTTCAACCAGCAGGTCAGAGTGATTTAGCTCCAGTGATGGATGGCGTCAGACTCCGACACCCATCCATCACTGAGACGACGCATTGTTGGATTATCATGAAACCAGATCAGTCACTGCTCCTCTGACTCATTTTTATTCACACTCACAATCATTTCACCCAACTTCATTTCTGATCCTTGAAGTCAGGAGTGTCAAACATGTGGCCCGTGGGCGAAAACTGGCCCCCCTAAGGCGTTCAATTCGGCCCACTTATACAATATATATATAGGTTTAGAATGTATATTTCTTTTGTTTTTCAACAGGCACATTGTGCAGGCACAGAGGCATTATTATTAGAAACACCACAGGCAGGTGTTATTTCTGTACATCTCACTGTTCACTAGAGTTACTTGTACGAAGACGTAACTGATTGCGTCCTGTGCATCTTCCTCCAGGCTAGAAAAAGCAACTTAAGGGGCCTTACCGCCACCTATGGGTCGGGGTATTTCAATCAGGAAGTATTTTCTATAAACTATACATGACTACAGTACTATCCATGGATTCAAAGTGTTTTTTTATATGCCTTTTATGATATTTTTTGACATTCCTACCTCACTGTTTGCAGTACTTTAACCACAGTACAGCTTTCCATGTATTATTTGTACTCTGATTTTTATCTTTTTTTTATCTATATATTATTCTATAGCTTAACAGTTGATACAAGGAACCTGAAAAACACTCGATTATGTGGGTTTTTGTTTTTTTAATTAATAACCAAAAACTGTTAAGTCCCAGATTTATTGCACTGTTAGAAAACAACAGTATACACTATGAACTCACACCGGGTGTGGAGTGGAACATCTTAGTGATGCTTTATGGTACACACTCATTTTTCTCCTCATGTCCTTCAGTGGAGCAGCAGATAACATCAGATTACACCGAGGCTATAGATCATGGTAAACAGCTTCCTTGTTCGTTTATATAGTTGTCTCAGCATGTTGTCACTTCCCAGCCGGGGAAGGCAATAACACGCCTTGTTGCTACACTCTTATCAGCCCATTAAAATTGTATCATTAAAAAAAAAAACCATCCATCTTAACATGCCTTTTCTGACACGTGCGTCACGTGTGCAGCAGATGGATTAGTCACTTCAGAGCAGTCATTTTCTGCAGTGAATGCAACAAAACAATATTAGGATAATTACTGTGCTGCCTCCAGCAGGTCTATACATTCAAGAGCTCCAGCTCCTCACGAGTGGCTGGTGCTTACAGCTGAACTAGCTGCATGCATTAGATACTGCAGAAATTATGAATCACATTACACATCCTGTCATCACCTCTAGGGGCAGATGTTTACTTTTGGCCCAGACCTGGGTTTTAGCCAGTTTTTTTTTTTTTTCAGTTCAGTTTTTGCCCAAGGACCTGAAATGGTTCAGACAAAAAAATATATATTTTTTTGTATATAAAAAAAATACTATATGAAATGCGATTGTTCAGGCTGTAATAATCTTAAATATGCATGAATCGGTGCCTAATTCTTTTTCTTATTTAACTATTTTTATTTTGCTTTTATTTTCTTTAAAGTAGGTCATAGTCTGTGAAATGGTTTTATCACCACCTTTTGGTGTGTGACAGATATTAATGCTGCACTTGAAGTGTTATCTTGGGGTTTTCTCTTCACATTTGTAACATAAATAAATGAGAGGAAAATAGTTTATTTTGGTTTTTATCAGTTGAGTTCAGTTAAATGAATCATTTTAAACCTAAATGGTCAATGTTCAAAGCTAGCTAGCAACTTACTGTACATTAAGGCTAAAGCTAGGTGTTGACAACAGCCAGAGATAGATGACAACTATCAGAACAACATTAAAGTTAAAGTCAAAATATAGGTAAAATGTGTACATAAAAGATGTCAGAGTACCAGAGGGAGCCCAGGAACCAGACTTTGGACATTCATCCTACAGGAGTTTATATTTATTTTGAATTCAGTATTTGTAAAGAAGAGTTTGAAGGGATTTTTCTTGGTGAAGTGGTGGAAAAAATTGCGGACGAAAAGAAATACTTTCCGAAGTGCATCTTGTATCAAAAGGATCTTTTTGAAAAGGTTTTGTCAAAGAGTAAATAAGATGAAAGGAAAGGGCAAAACAATAAAGTCAAGGAAAAAACACAGAGAGCAGCCATTAAAGTTTTTTTTTTTTTTTTTTTCTGCAAATGTCACAGTGAGCCCCAGGCTAAGATGTATTTTCATACAATCCCTTATATTATGAAAAAATCAATATTTGACTCATTTGAGAGCAGATATTCTGCTGAGTCATTCATTAAAATGTTTTCACGTCAGTGTCGCATCAGTCAGAGGGAGCGGTTCTCTCTGTGCTGTGCTGATGCCGAGTGCAGCAGCACTGAAGTAAAGTAGGGCAACATGGCCCACATAGGCAGCCACTGAAACCCTGTGCTCCTCAGGGACCAAATATTACAGGTGCTCCTCACTGTAGTTACACTGCAGGCCTCCAAAAATAGTGAACCTAATTCATGGCTAAGAATAAACAGTGGAGTATAGAGTCTCATTCTGCACAACGCTGGACCAGAGTTCTAATGATAATAACAACAGTAAATGTCCTTGGTTTATCCTTTTATAAATATGAACAAGAGTCACTATTTTTTCCAAATACACCTTAAGTCATGTAAGACATTTGATAAGTCCTTGGTTTACTTTACCTCTACGTTATTTATTCCGCTCTCTATGTTTTCATAAATGTTTGATTATATGTCTTGTTTTGTGGGGGGTTTTAACCACCGGAGGTAAATTTAGCATTTAGGCTAGCTTATATCTGTTCATGAACTTACTGTTAGGAATGAGGTCACTAATTCTCTAGCTAATTATTAAAAAGTTTTCTTTTAGCTCTAAGTGCTCTATTTTTAGCCATTTTGTGCAAAGTGTTAAAAACTCTAGCTAATTATTAAAAAGTTTTCTTTCAGCTCTAAGTGCTCTATTTTTAGTGTTAAAAAAGCCTTAAAGGTTTGGCTTAAACTTTCTGGCTTTCAAGCCTTTCCTTGTTCAAATCTTCTAGATGATTTGTTGCGATTTATATAAAAGTGACAAAATATTCTACGTTTGGTCAAAATATATGTCAACTTTTGATTTGCCCTTTCAGCTTTAGCTTATTTTCTTCATAACCCTTAGCTGAGTTTTTTTATTTTAGGTAATATTTTGAAGCCATTTCATTCCCTTACTCACTTTTATATTAGCTGGAAAGTTTGTTTATTTTCTCTGTAATATTCTGATTAAAATATCCCTCTGATTAAGTTGACCACAAGGCCAAAAGAGACAGAGCCCAGGGAGGAATAAAATCATCAAAGTCTTTCAAATTTGTTATCGCCCCAGAATGAAATTAACTAAATCATCCCTGGTTTGTTCTATTAACTGTGCCATCCGTCACTGTCAATCATCTGCTGCATCCCCACAACACAGCGGCTTTAACTCAGACAAGTTAGCCAGTCTTTCACTGCGATGGTCCACCTACAGAACGCTAACGTGCCCGTCATCCCTCTCCGTATCCCATCTGTCACTGTCACATTAATTCTGATTTAATGCTGCCGTAATCACAAAAGTCCTGCGCGTCACTTGATCTCCGCTGTCGCTAATTTTCTCTCATTGAACCATCATCATTCGTCATTCATCATTCCAGTTCTACGTCCTCTATTAAATCACCGGCTCCACGTCAGGGACATCCGAGCAGCGAGTACAGATATTATCATGAGGACAGAAGAGCGATTCTTACCTGTCAGGTGGACGTACTGTACAGTTAGAGACGAAATAATTAGACCCATTCAAAACAAAAAAAGTCATTTTTCATCCAAGGAAATATAGGATGGTCAAAATTTAAATAAGCAGTTCAAGAAAGTGTCAAAAAGTTCTAAAAAAAAGTTATAATTTTGAAAATGTCTGATTTTATAATATCCATCGCGTTGGCACATTCACATCTGTCAAGCTTTGAACCGTGTTATTACTTTCTTTTCATATTTCTTTCAGGTTTTTCAACCATCATAATTGAACCATTCTGAAACCAATGCAAAAATCAAGATTCCTCTTTTTTTTATTTTCCAAACTGAAAGAAAATTAAAGGGGAACAACTTACTTAAGACAAAGAAGCGGGTCCTGAACTGGTGTGAAAGAAAAAAAAAGTTTTAATTTGTTAAATACATGAAAACTTTTGATTTGTCTTCAGACTTTTTGACTAATATTTAAATTTCTGTTACGGAGGGCCTTTAAGAGTCAGTTTACAAACTTATACTGCAGAAAAAAAAAATATAATATATATATATTGTGATTAATTAGAATTGGGTAAAATACTGGTTTCGAACCTGTACGTGAGCTAATTAGCTAAAAACGCAGCGGTGCTGGGTGGAAAAGGTTCATGATCAGGCAAACAAAAGTTCCCCAGATAGCAGTAATTGTTTCCTCCTAATTGGAGTCACTGGTCTGTTCTCTGCACATTACATTAATGAGTTAGCGGCTGAGGAGTCTCTTTACTGCACTTGGAAGATATGATTCAGTTTAACACTTGTCTTCTTACAGGAAACTTGTGTTTCTTTTAAACACCTATAAATTAATGATGTCTGTTTACCACGTTTTTGCAATAGCATTAAGGGCTGTTGCTCAAATGCAATTTAGATAAAACTTTTTGTCTTTTTTCATTAAATCTGAGGTTTTATTTTAATTAGCCACAAATGTTTGTGGCTAACCTTTCAGCTCCTTTTGGCCCAATGTTTTGTTACTTTTGGGTTCATTTTTAAATTGTTTTAAAATGTTTTATACATTTGTTCAAAATACTCACTGTTGAATATTGAACACAAATTAAATCCTAACTTACTCCTTATTTATTTTTCCTTTAGCTCTCTTTGGGCTAACTTTTAAGAATACCAGCTTAATGTATAGGTATAAGGTATTTGAGTTAACTACCAAGAAACAATAATTTACCCTTAATTTAAATTCAGTTTTCTTTATCAGTTTGATCTAGTTTAGTCGACTATTACTCTTGTTAATTTCATTACTTTTTTATTGGATACAAACCAATTCTAGAACATCCTTTCTCTGGTCCAGTCTTAAAGTTTTTGACTTTCCTTGATGACTAATTTCAGTGATAAATCTGTGCAGATGTGTGTGAAGCAGCTGATCTCAGGTTTCTCCCTCCAGGGCGACATTTTGCCCGTGATGTACTTCTCTTCTTGCAGGTGTCTGACGTGCAGCCTCTCTGCATGGCTTCTCTGTAAATAATCTTCCTTTGCTTCACTGTGTTGCTCTTTGTCTTTGCTTCTCTGAATGTTTTTGTCCTCTCTAGGCTTGGACGCGACCAGACAAATACGAGGTACGGCTACTAGCTGACGTAGCCTGAGTGTAGCTGTAACATAGTCCATCCTTACACCGTAGAAAACCCTTCTTCTTTAATGCAGAGCAGAAGTGTTCCAGCTCCCATTTAATGCTTACATACAGTGTGTTGACCATTAGTTTCAGTCTACGACGCATTAAATCCATTTAGTCACAGCACGCACTTAGACGTGCCCTATTTACTCTTCCCTGCTTATTTTGGACCACACTTTCCCGTCTTGAGATGCAAAGACAATCACAGTATCCGATGAGCGGATCTACTTTTCCTCCTAAAAGAAATGCTGTTATTTCACGCCGTACAGTCTGGGCAGTGAGTCAGAACTTTGCAATGTTTGGACAAATCCACGTAGAAAAACACTGTCTGCTCTGCTGCGGGCCCACCGTGGCTCTAACGTTCGCCGAGCGGCACTAAATCTTAACAGAGTGCTTTTAAATGGTGCCGTCTGCCGTCATGATTTAGGAGTCTGCATGCTACTCGGACCATCTGGGGCCTCATTTATAACATGGTCATACTGGGTCAGTTGACACACTTCTCCAGAGGTAGGCAGCCAAGGCAATACTTTTTGATTTATTTCCCTAAGTTTGTCCCTGTCTGGTGTCTTACATCTAACAGAGTGGAAACAAATGGGATTCTGTTTGGATGTGAGGCACAAACAGTGGTGTGCATACGTCTGGAGTTTGTTTTCTCCAAAGATAATGTCTGGAAAAGAAACAAATACACTTGGATTCAAAAAAGAAATCTCAGTTTCCAAGTACTTCTCCAGCTTAAAAACCCAGAATAAATTGTTATTAATTAACTTATCTTCACTTTTATATATGTGGGTAACATTTTTGTATTTAGGTTTTCTTTCAATTTATTAATATGTTCACTTTTAATATTAACATATTATTACTTAATATGTTCACTTTTAATATTAACATTAATATTTTATTAAATGTTTAACAACATATATTTACATAATTACTGTTTAAGCTAAAATTAGGCATTTCTGGGCCAACTTTAAACCCAGTCCAGATTCACTCCATCTAGTGTAGACAAAGAAAATAGACAGATAAAGACTAATAGAAAAATAAAGTAGCCAAAACCCAATAAATAATAGAAATATGGAATGTTCTAAATGATTAAAAGGCTGAAAGTGAACAAAAAACTATAAATGTAAAACCTTCAGAAGATACAAGATGGGGCTCTTTTATGGTTTGGGGCTGCATTTCAGCCAGTGTTATTGTAAACTTCACAGTCGGGCTGCCTACATTTATTTTATTTATTACATTTCTAATAAAATGTAAACAGCAAAGTAGTAGTCTGGGTAAATACATCGGCAAACCACTGTGTTTCTCACATTTAAAATTTGGTTTCATCACATTACAGATGGTAATGTTACCATCCAGGTGTTTTACAGGTGTTTTGTCATAAGTCCCGTGTTCATAAATGAGGTCCCTGATCTATGTGTAGACTTCGAGGAAACACAGAGCCTCCTGTTTCTCACATCATCTTTAACTCCCTTTAACTAACAAAAAAAACAAAAAACATTCAAACATAATATTACCAAAGTTGCATTGTAAAATTAACAATTAGAATTCATTTTGAAAATGGTGTGACCTGTTTTCTTCTAACAATAACTGATCGTGAGAGTTTCATCATAAAATAGATTTTTTTTTTTTTATAAAGTTCAAGGATATAATTATTTGGTATTTGTGTGTATCTGGTGCCAAATATTGCAAATCCTGTGACCAATGTTACATCACTTTGCTAAAAAGTCAAGTTAGGTAATTTATGGTTCTGCACCACGGTGCTGCAGCCTTATTATTCTGATGTAACTGGTTTCATCGCCGTCATTGACTGACACGCATGACGGTTTAAAACACTCATTATTTCAAGGTGGTGTTTTCCTATGCTGCTGAAGCCAATCAGTGAGCAGCTGAAGGAGAGTGTACCATTTTTCACCCCGTAGAATAGTACATTTCTCATAGAAAAGTATGTTTGTAGTTCACCCTCTAACAACTATTCTTTTTCACGCTTATTCTCATCGTGAGGATTAGACTTTTTAATTTCTGATTTTAAAGCATAGTTAAAAGGAAACGATGCAAGAGGAATTCTGGGTTTGCATAAAGAACTCAGGAGTGGCAGTGAAGTACATGAAGGAGGTGCTGCACAGAGGAAATTTTGAGTTGTGCATTCTGGATGATTGGTGATTTCCATGGTGATGGACAGAACTTTCTGTCAGTTGATGTTTGTTATGATATTTGTAGATGACATTTGTTAGTCGCACTGAGATTGTTATTAGGAGTGACCATGTTGGGCCGGAGCAGAAAAAAAGATGAATGAATGAATAATAATCATCCACAATCTGAGTATTGGGAAATAACTGAAAACCCAGGACAAGGTTATTTGACTTTGTGATAGAGGACACAGGTTGTACAGGGGAGGGGGAGGGGGTAGAATATCGTAATATTACTGCGAATATGCACGGAAATCAACAATGCATTGGATTAAAAACCCATTTCCAACAACAATGCTTCTTGCATTGCTTGCATGAAGCTGGTTGAATGGAGCCATGATGGCCATAAATCACAGGCTGCCAACAAACAGACATTAAATGATTTGTCACGATGAGCCTACAACGATGGGTGTAACCTGTGAGGTTATGTTTCTGCTGAAGTGATCTGTAAACCTTTAACAATCAATTTTTCATTTTGGTGAGAAGGACACTTCAGAGAGCAGGCTGAGGCTTAAATCCGATCTGGGTCTGATGATAATAGGCTGCTGCGAGCGGCACCGTACGGAGCATTCAGATACGTATCCATTTAAGAAAATCACAACAGCGTGATTCTGTGTCCTTCGCTCAAGTGTTTGACTGTGATTGATTTATTCAGTGCTTACACCGAGTACGAACCCGGTTTCAAACAAAGACTGTCCACATTCCTTTGAATGTACAACAAAAAAAAAAATCTTTACCCATTAAATTCAATTAAACTTTAATAGACTAAGGGACAAAGGATATATAAATATATATATGTATATATATATAAAATTTATATCATATTTTTAAAGAGAAAAATCAGAAAATGTTAACTGTGAAGTAGTTTGAGTCTGAAAAAAAAAAAACCAAAGGGCAAAACTGCAAAAAAAAAAAAAGAATACCGACAACATCTTCTCTTTTCAAAAGTTTCAGATGAAGCCTTCCATACTTTATACTTAAAGCCTTGAAAAAAATCACCCAATGGTGGCTCCCAAAGGGAGCTCTTGGTGGAAAATTGCTCACCCTCATTTTTGTCCCCTGACCTTTGACTGAACTGCCGACTCCATGAAGACTGGATTATTGGCTTTTTAATGAAGAAGAACTCATAGACCTGGTCTAGACAAAACCAAATCTACTCATCATTTGGCTGTGTTTATTTGACAGGGAGTTATTGGACAAAGAGTAGGATGTAATGCACCACATGACCACAGGCTGGAGCCAAACCTGGGTGACCATCAGTTTAACTTTTGTTGTCAGGTTCTTTCATTTGGTGCAACCTGAAATCACAAAAGTCCCTCCGACCCTGACGGCAGCTGTAGGTCCAGACGATCGGTCGATTTGAACCCGTGCACGGACACACTATCTGACCGTGTGTCGGTTCTGCCCTGAAAAGCACAGAGGCAGAAACTCCATAAACCAGGGGGAACCATGTGTGAAACACACTCATGCTGCCCATTACATGTTGTTAACGTTGTTGACGTGATAAGAGAAGTGTGTAATGAGTCAACGTCTGATTGGGATTGATACCTTTAGCCTTTTCTACAGGTAGGCTGTTTTTTTTGTTGTTGTTTTTTTTATTAAAGCATCATTTTCCATTAACTTGCACCTTGTTTGCATTCCAGCTGTGTCCACAGCGCAGCGCCGTCCCTTGTCCCTGCAGCAAAAGACAAGATTAATGCTGCACTTTTTCTAAATGTTCCAGGACACTCCCTGAGACGTTCAACAAAGGACAAAAATATTTCCCCCTCCCACACATGCCCCTGCTCCTGCCCCGCTCTGGAACAAAAGAAAAATAATAAAATAAAAGGATAACAACTCACTCTGCAGAACTAATAATACAACACACATTTAATTATTTATAAAACATAACTGCTGAAGCACCTCCAAGGCCTGAAATATTAATAGAAAACTGTGGCAGCTTGGTAGAAGATGTATATACCCTGATGGTCTGAGCTGTGTGCTGCCCAGAGGAAAAAAAAAAAAGAAAACTGTTGGTACAGGCGCTGCTACACTGGCTTCACTGCATTGTTGATGTCTATTCTATATATATATTTCTTCTCTGCATCTGCAGCCCATTTTTGCAAGAAAGGATGAGTTTGTCATTGTGTGGTAGCAAAAAATAAATAACGTATTTGTGAGGATATTAGCATACATGAATGTAAAGTCGTGGCTGCACATTCCATTTCAGCAAAACCATAAATACATTCTTTATTGTACTGTGCAAACAATCACTAGAGGAGAGCTGCAGCAGGTTAGGGTGATAAAGGATAACACAGGAAATGTGGCAGTTAATGTGCAGCATCTACTGAAGAAGGGCTTAAACAATCAATAAAAGATGGAGGGAAAGAAGAGAGGTGAAAAACTGATGATAAATCAGGAATTCTAGGGAATTCTCTAGGGAGAAAAGAAGGGGAATTTTTGCCAAATATAAAAAGGCAAAGTTAGGTAGCTTAGACTGAGAAGCCTTTAAAAATATATATAATTATATATGGTTTACTGTTTGATTTGTCAACTTTAAATCTGAAATTTGTGATACATAATTTCCTTTCTGTTTAGTTTTGAAATGACTGTATGTATTTTTTTTTTTTTTTTTTTTGTACAGTCTAAAGTCATGTTACTTTTAGGTCGGTTTATGATTGAACAGTGTCGGCTGAACACCTGCACCGAGAGGCTGTACACAGAGATCACAGTGACCGCCGGTTCTTTTTATAATTATTCTTATTATTCCTTCCACTGAACAGCAGACTGTCCTCAGCTCTGGGAAGAAGGCGTTCTGTGTGGGGAAAATAAAACCCCGGTTTTAACAAGGCATTTGTCCCATCTACAATTACATCGTTTCAACTGTCTGGATGTACCAGCAGACTGCTGAACAGTAGGGAGAGTAATGAACACACTGCAGAGGGAAAAAGTTAATTTCTTTGGACTTCATAGACGGAGATGTTTTATGTTTTCATTTTTGGCTGTTTTTTAGGTTAAGATATATATTTTTATCACTGAAACAATTGACCCATTTTATCATGAAAGGGCAAAACTGGGCCACACGGGGCGGCGTGGTGTGCGTGTTGGATTCTTGTTTGGTGCAAGGATGGAGTGTTGAAGTGTCTAGAGCACGGGTTTCAAACTTTCAACCCATGGACCACTTTTGGCCCATGAACCACCCATGTCTGGCCCACAATAAAATGTCGGTACCAATGTAATCTGAATATTGCTAATGTTTCGTTGGCCCTTCAATGACACAATGAGTGCAAGAGTGGCACAGAGCTGAGTTCGAGTTTGAGAGCCCTGGTGTAGAGTGTGACCCCGGCTCTTGGTCCAAGCTCCCAGGATGACCCTGAACTGAAATGAAAACCTCTTTGTATTAATAGGATTCTTTATAGTCTTGACCAGAACCTTAAGTCGGTCAGTCGGTCAGTCAGTCGGTCAGTCGGTCGGTCAGTCGGTCAGTCAGTCGGTCAGATTCCATCCCATCTTTCTTACTAAAACACCATCACTCACAGGTTTATCTCCAGACAACAACTAAAACACTCTACTTTCTGACTCATTTAATCCAGATTATAATTTGTATTTTTTCTAATGTTTTCACCCCAGAGTCTGGACAGAAACATCGTGGTCCGCAGCCACGCCCGTGTCTCCTCCCTTACCTTGAAAGACATTCAGTTCACGTACGCGGGCCAGTATCTCTGCACCGCCAGCAACGCCATCGGCCAGGACAACCAGCACATGTACCTGGAGGTTCGCTGTAAGTCACCGACTGTTACATTATACCTAACTCTCAGATTTTTAAATCTGTTTTAACTTTTGTTCTAATAAGAAATATTTTAAATTTTTCTTCTTTTTATTGATCTTAAAAATCACTTTCACAAAAACAAATGTTCAGTAGAAGCTTCCAAAAGTAGGACATGCATTTGGAGCAGTTCCCTCACAGTTCTGCTGAGGATGAAGGGCTGGAGTGTTTAACTTCTCCTCACCCCCACCCTTGCACCTTCCCTCCTGCCATCGCTCTATTACCAATGTTATTGATTTTTCTCCCCCCCTCCACCTCCCCTCCGTCCCACAGGTAAAATCAGCAGCTAATGAACAAAAGCGTTGGCAGGTTTTCAGGCTGCTGTCAAAAGACATTTAAGGAAGGAGTGAGAAAAATCACTGGGCAGTAAGGAAATGTATTAAGAAAATGTCTGAAGGGTAAAAACAAAAAAAAACAAAAAAACCCTTGGTTCCTGATTCCATAGACCCAGAGACGTGTTCTGGGTCAAGAGCGGCTGCAGCCAATCAGAGATAAGAAAAGGAAGACATTTGTCTGATGTACAGTGACCTTACGTTGTGTTTAATTAATCACTGCAATTCATGCACCGTAAAGTGAAAGTGACGCTGTAAAAAAAAAAAAAAAAAATAGTAGTTAGACTCAATCAAGTTCAGTTTTTTCCCTTATTATATTTGCATCTCTGGGTCAACACATGTTTGTGAGTATGAATATTTGAATGAAGTTTTTGGCCCAATGCTTGTATTGGTGTCAGTGCATCCCTATTAGGAAAACATGTAATAACTGATTTAATGTAAATAAAAATTAGGAACAGAAATGTAATTTTCCGCGTAAAGCTCAAACTTCTGTATCAGTGAATGCAGACGTCAGGGTGGTGGAGCGGCTGCCTGAGCTCAGCTGCACAGAACTGCTGTGTATTTCGGAGAGATCCTCTGAAGACGCTCTGTTCTTTGCCGTCACCTCTATTTCTGGGCATAAATAGCAGGTGAGAGGGAGCAGGGGATGCTGGGTCAGTGTGATTTGTTACCATGGAGACCAAAGTCTCAGGTCAGACTCAGCCTCGGGAGAACAGTGATGTTGCAGGCACAACATGAAGGGACATGAGTTAGGTGGAAAAAGGGGAGTGAGAAGATTGACATAAAAAAAAAAAAAAAACCTTTCTGGATTTAAACCACGTCTATTTTGGTCTGTCTCCATCTTCATAACGTTCCTTAAAAGTTACAAGCAATTTACTCGAGTGTAAATTATAGTTTATTTGACCAGGAAACTCGTTGAACTTAATTTTGGTCGCTTGATTATATTCTGGTATGCTTTTAAACAACAAAAGTCTCATTGTTTTGTTTTAATAGTAGCTGTGATTATGTGGTTAAATTGCTCCTATCCTTCTAAGGTAAAGGCTCGGAGACGTTTCTCTGAACCATCGGCAGCTCGTGACTGAATAAGAACGTTTTGTTTTGTTCAGTTTTGTTCTGGGGTATTTGTTGTGGCTAAAGTGAAAACAATTCAAGGCATTTCTGACGTCACTGAAGCTGTTAACTTCAAAATAAACTAGCGTTGAGCAGCCCAGATGTCAGGGGCTCGATGCTGGTCTTACTACAAAAAATTGTTGCATTTTGATTTGAAATGGATCACTCAAAACATTGTGTTATTCAGTAGGTATATATGAATAAAATCTGCGTTTTGATTTGTTAGGTTTTTAGGTTAGGTTTTTTTTTTTTTATGGTTGTGGCATCTAAAATTCATTTCCCATGAGCCCTAATTCCTGAGGTAGGATTCACATATTGTAGGCCAAATCTTACTTGATCTCATAATTAAAATCCCACAGCTAAAATCAAATATTAAGACAAAGAATAAAAAGCGATATACAACGAAAACACAGGATTACCATCCGCCTGATTCCAAACATCCAGCAATTGTCTGGCAGATATGCGGTGTTCATGGACTTGTTTGAAAGCTGGCGGTGAGCTTAAGTGATCGGAGAATCATCACGTAGCTGCGACCCACTGTTACTATGCAATTATCGATAAGAGTCGGCCTTTGTCTGCTGGAATCCCCAGCTCTCCGTGCCCTCTATCACCAACTCGCCCACTCACTGAATAAAGACCTTATCTGAAGATGGGACTTCCTATCTGCAGCACAGTCTGATCCCATTAGCTGTGCTGAAACACACTCAAGGTTTTCTATCCTTTTTTTTTTTTTTTGGACTCTGTGTCTTCAGCAGTCGAGGTTTGTTGAGCGTATCTCATGGAAACACTCCGCCGCTGGAAGTCAGCACCCGCCAGAAAGTCATCGTTGCTATTGTAAAATGGTGTTTTTATATTAGGTCTCTTCAGTAATTCAGTAATTAAATATTGAGTTCCAGGAGCAATAAAACAAAAAAGATTTTTCTCTCTATCTTTCAGTACATTTTCAGTCAATTGACCTTGGAAGTAAAAAGTAAAAGTAAAAAATTAATTATTTTAAGTGGGAAGAAGTACACTCAAGTGTCCGTATCAACCATGAGACAATGACTTTTAAGAGATAAGAGCGCAGATAAAAGTCCTCCAATGAAATGATACAAATAGGCAAAAACACCAAAGAATCACCTGTGTCAAAAACAAAAAAGATCCCAGAGAATATAGTGCAGAAATGGGCGACAGTTTGCTGACTGTGCAGAAGTGAAAAGATAAAAAAACCCAAACATATAAAAGAGTGAGATGGTGAGGGAGTCGGAGGCTTCAGAGAACAGAGCATCTCTTGGACTCGGCCTCATCTATCACTCCACAGCCGCGGTGCAATGACTGAAGCTTTCAAGGATGAAGGGTCAGAAGTGAAGCACCGTCTGTGTCAGGGGCCACAGTGTGTTACAGCAATCACAGGGAGAAAAAAAAAACCCTACTTCGCTTCTCCCACATGAGAGGCCCAGTGTGAGTCAGATGTTATAAACACTGAAAAAGTCATCCGTCGTTATAGCCTCTCACTCTTTAATGGCCGGGTCAAAGACTCCAATACAGAATTACTTCAGCTTTTCTTTTGAAAGTCGTCACAAAAAGGCAAAATATGAATACAAGACAAAAAATTGTCAAATAACTAATAGATGTGTAATATATTCTAAAGTTTGATTACTAGCTAAACATTAGCCAGAGATAGCTTAAAATAATACATAACCAGGAAAAGATGTACAGGGAGGTTAGTTATCCAAAAAATAAATGTTTTTTTTTTATCCATAGATAAGCTGAATGTCAGTCTCATGAGAAGCTAAAAGTTAGCCTAAGGTCGAAGAGAAACAATATTTCTTAAGCAATAGATCTCCACTAGAAGCTAAAGGTTAGCCTAAAAAGTAGCCAAGCAATGGCTTAAAAAATGGTCATGAGGAAAACAAAACTTGAAGGTTTGACTATGAGTAACTAAATGTTATTCTAGCGCTCTAAATAAACAGGCCATAAAAATCATAACAGTTAGCACAGAAATAGAAACCATCATGGCAAGACATAGCAACAGGTAACCTAAAACTGTGGTAAATGTGCTAAAAAAAAGTCCAAATTTAAGACAAAAGAACCCTAAAGGTTAAAAAACTGTGGTAAATGTGCTAAAAAAAAAAAATTTCAGACAAAAGAACCCCTTAGCCCAGATGTAGCCAAGAAAAGTGAATTATTGTTAAACGAAAGACAAGTAAATGCTAATAGCTGGCTTGAAGATTACTGTAACTTAGCTCCAATGTAGGTTGAGAGTTTTTTATCAGCCAAATGGAGAAGTCATTTTTTATTTTTCATCTGTTTTCCCCAGTGAAATGTTTTTTTCTCACTCGTAGGAGTTGGTGGAAAAGCTAAAAAAAAAAGTTAGGGTGGGGGGTTGTAGACACATGAAATATTGCCTACCCATGATTCCCTGCTCCAGCAATAAAGTGCTTATTGTGGCCTTGACTGGTGGACTGAATCCCCTCCATCCCAGGGATTTTTACTCAGAGTTGATGTGTTTGGTAATAATATATCGTGTCATACAGCAGGTGCAGAGCTGGTGGCAGTCCACGGTTTGGGATTTCTTATCTATTAGACTTTTACTTTCTGTCCATCGTTATTTGCCTTTTGAGAAATACAATGAAAATAATTGTCCCGCTGACAGGAAACCATTCTGTTCAAGAAGAACAAACTCATCCTGACTTTTTTTTTATTGCTATTTGAGGTTAAAACAGGAAAACAAACCTGATTTTGTTTGTGCCAAATACAATGTGGTCAATGTTTCTGCAGCCCCTCGGCAAAGGCCTTCTTATTGACACCCCAGGCCTGTATTTCACAAATTAGATGGAAGATAAAGGAAGGAAAACCTACTTATAAAGATAGGTGTGCTGTTCAAAGGTGAGGCTTATTAGATAATCCCTAATTTTCTGACGTCTGATGCGATTACTTTCCTGTCTGTTCCAGATGCTCCTAAAATCCTGGGGTTTGTGACAACCTACACCTGGGAGGGAAACCCAGCCAACATCAGCTGTCAGGTGGACTCTCACCCAGGAGCCTCTGTAGTCTGGTTCAGAGACGGTTTCCAGGTCCCCACTGCCAACACGACCAACATCAAGGTCTACAACACGCAGACCACCAGCTACCTGGAGGTCAGCAGCTGCTGCGACTCTTTTTTATACCAAGAAAATCATTTATTTTTTATGTTACACCAAATGACTTTAATACAAAAATAATTGAAAAAAACTTTTTTAAACCATTAATACAGAGAAAGATGTTGTAGGAAAGGTGTGAATAATAATAATTAAGCTAACTAAAAGATTATCCCCTAACAGCAAAACCCACAAATGTTACTAGCTGATTACTTACCGATATTTGAGTAACGCTCAGCTAATCGGTAGCCAATAGGTAGCTAATAGTTAACAAAGATATCTAATATTCAACCAAAGATGGTGAGAAGATACTGTAGCTTAAGGTAGCCAAAGGACACCTTAAATTTAACCTGAAAAATACAGCTGCAGTTCAACGTCAAAAAGCCTCAAGCTGGGCCACAGGGTAAACGAAACAAACACACTGGCACAAAATGACCCCAAAACAGCTTACAGTTAACCAAAATATACCCAATATATACATTTCTATGTATGTAAGCAGGCTTTGTAATGATTTGGGGCTGTATTTTGGGCAGTAGTGTTAGCACACAGAAATATGTAACGAAGCTCTACTTGATAAAAGAAAAGAAAACATGCCCAGTGTTTCTTAGAGGTTTTGTACTTTTCCGACCCTCAGGTTACACCTCTGTCAGCCAGTGAGTTTGGAAGCTACAACTGCTCTGCAACAAACTCCATGGGCACGGAGTCCAAGGAATTCCTCCTCCTCCAAGCAGGTTTGTCCGATAAATAATTCATAGAAGAAAATGAAAAGAATGACGGTTGGAATTTTTTTTTTTTTTTTTTTTTTTAAGGTCTCACCTTTTGGCACAGACTAGCTGATGATCCAGAATAGAAATCCTGCAAACTGAAAGCAAATTAAGTGCCTGAAATATAGCAAATATGGCTACAACTGAGAAAGGGCCAAATATATACATATATATAAATATCTGAAAAAAAAAGATCTGGGTCACATGGCGTAGAAACGGGCCCCTGAGCCTGTAATTGTGCAAGTGTGATTAATATAAAGTGACCGCAGCTGCGGATGAATATTTCTCACAGGAACGACTGTATATTACAGAATATTACAGTATATTAAATATTGGCAGAACTGTTTGTTGTCCATTTATCGTGCAGCCCAGTGCAGCTAATCAGACTCCTGAGTGACCAACCTGCTCTAATGAGGCCAAAACAATCTCTGCACCAGATCAGGCGTGTTCTGACTTACAGACACAGCAGCACCAGCAAACACATTAACATGTACAGCAGGGATTTAAATTTAGATTTAATGGAAGTTGTTGACAGACCTCTGGGCTCCACTGTAGCCACGGTTTTACTGCTCATCTCTGATATCGTTTTAATCTTGTTAAATTTCTTTGATTGTTGGCCGCAGTGCAGATAGAAAAGATTTTTTTTTAATTTGAATGTGAAATAGAAAAGCACGAGTTATGGTCTAGAACTGGTTCACATCTGGCACATAGGCCACTTGAATATGGACCCCATCCACAAGGAGCTGTGCCAC